>NC_079453.1:12560250-12685250 GCF_903798145.1 Danio aesculapii
TCATTATGTCTCATAATAATTAAAAAAATGAATGCAAATCTAACCTGTATGACATTGTATACTGAGTCGCTGGTTCTGTGCAGGCTGGCGTATGTCATGAGTCCTCTCGTATTTTCTGACGCCTAACAGCAGAAAAGACACGTGCAATTATATTGGAATGTGGAATATTGGAAAATGATAAATATCTGGCATCCAGAGGAGTTCTACCATGTCATTTCGATAATAAATCTTCCTAGTTTGTTTGTGAATTTACCTGAAAGCAATGTTTGGAATGTCATACTTACTTGGAGTCTTTTCAGTAGGCTGAAAAGAGAAGAGAACATATAATATAATATAATATAATATAATATAATATAATATAATACAATACAATACAATACAATACAATACAATACAATACAGGGTTGGCATTTCTGTGTGGAGTTTGCATGTTCTCCTCGTGTTTTGGCGTGGGTTTCCACCGGGTGCTCTGGTTTCCCCCACAAGTCCAAAGACATGCGGTGTAGGTGAATTGGGTAGGCTAAATTGTCCATAGTGTATATGCGTGAAGGGTAGTGTATGGGTGTTTCTCAGTGATGGGTTGCAGCTGGAAGGGCATCCGCTGTGTTAAACATATGCTAGATAAGTTAAGCTGTTTCGACCCCTGATTAATGAAGGGACTAAGCCGAAAAGAAAATGAATAAATAATATAATATAATATAATATAATATAATATAATATAATATAATATAATATAATATAATATAATATAATATAATATAATATAATTTTCCCAGAGATGGGTTGCAGCTGGAAGGGCATCCAATGTGTAAAACATATGCTGTATAAGTTGGCAGTTCATTCCGCAGTGGCGACCCCGAATTAATAAAGGGACTAAGCCGAAAATAAAATAAATGAATGAATAAAATAAGATAATATAAAATAAAAAAAAATAAAATAAAATAAAATTTGTCTAAAAAAAATTTAAATAGCAAGTTCTGAAAAATCTACCTTAATATTCTAAGATGGTGACTATTATTATTTTCTAAAAATGTTTTTTGTTGTTTTAGAATCAACATTTTATGAAACATGAAAAAATAAATAGTTAAATAAAAGAATTAAAAGAAAAAAGAGATCTGTAAAATAATAAGAGTAATGATAAGAGATCAGTATTTTATTTATTTGTCTCTTGTCCTTTTTATTCTTATCATTAGTATGTTAAATGCTACTCAATAGTGGCATAAATTTATATAACAACTACATAGCATAATATCTTTAATGCATACAGTATTGTATAATTCAGTGTAGGAGAGCAAAATGACACTGTTAAAAACAAAGTTGGCTCAACTATAAATTGTAAGGCAACTTATTGCACAGCTTTTTTGAGTTTTAAACTAAAGTTTTTTGAACTTTTAACTAAAGTACTGTACTTAACTCAATTTGAGTCAGCTCAAAAAGCTCTGCACCAAGTTGTCTTACAATTTTGAGTAAACTTTTTTTAGTGTATGATTTTTTTAATGTAATGATCATTATTGTCCAGTATAAATTAAGGATCATTTTAATGCAATTGATGCAGGATTATACTGATGATAAGTTTGTTGAAATTAATGAAATTACTATTTGTTGTTATTTACAATAAAACTATTAAAGTTGTATTTACTATATACATCATGATAGTATTGAACAATAATGGTAAAATATAGAACAATTTCGTTTACAGCACCTTCATAAATGTAAAATCAAGTTATTTTGCTCCAACTAAAGTGACTTGAGCAGACCTGATGTTGTAAATGCGTGTAAATGTGAAATTTTGCATATATTGAGAAAGTTTTCAATACTCAAATGAAGTGTTCCCAATAATTAGGTAAACTGGCGGCTTGTGGTGTTACACAGACCAAACACTAGCATTAGCATAGTTTTTTCAGATAAACTAATATGTTAACAGCATGTTTCTTAAACAACTGCAAACATATTATAGTATTTTTATGCTTTATAATAGTCAACAATGACGCACTGCACCTTTAAGTAGTTGCATGTGGATACTGCTAAATTCGAAAGATTAAACGTTAAAGAGGCTTGCCATAATGGATGTCAACAATTACAAATCAACTGATTTAGAAATTTCTACTGGATCCTGGGTCCCCTGCTCTTTGCTCTCTATATAAATTATCTTCATTTTGCATGTCCTGGCATTAATATATAGATGATATTGTTATTTATTTACATGGTAATAATTCCGCATGTTGCAAATGAAACTTACCTTTTGTATTTGACCAAATCCACTGCGATAATGAGAATTAGGGAAAGCATCAGAAATCCACATATGATGTATGGTGCAATGGAGCAGTCGCAACCTGAATCAGACAGAATAATATGCTGGTTTTACAGTATGTCACCATTATGTCATATAAAACAGTTTATTTACTTGCATACCACTACAAGAACACCCAAGGAGATCCATAACTCAAGTTCACATAAACACATTCGTTTCCACATTGCAGTTACACACAGTCTGAGAATGAATATTCTGAGGGTTAGCGAGTTTACACATCTACTAATTTCCCACTGATACCCATACGAATGTATTCTGATGTGGTTTTGGTGTCGTTTTTGCATTTAATTGCTTGTTTACACCGGGAACTGACCGTGTGTCCAGTTATTGCCCACTGTTCAGCCACATCAACACTACCGCTAGTTTTTTTCAAAGAGTTTGTCTGCCATGAATCACCTAATCATTAGTGAAGCTCAGATGGAATCACTGCACTAAAGCGATTATGGGTCAGTGACACATAAAGATGTCCAAGATGATGAAAAGAAAGCAGACGTCAAGCTCCTAGACGTGCACACAAGCAAACAAAAACATTTAACATCAAGGGGTGATATGATATGATGAATGCATATCATTCATTTTCTTTTCGGCTTAGTCCCTTTATTAATCAGGGGTTGCCACAGCGGAATGAACCGCCAATAAATACATATTATAACCATTATTTTTCTTTTGCTGTATTTCTTTATTGCGAGTTTTGGTTTGGCATGATCATTATATTTTTTTAGCCAACTTTCGCTTCATAAAAAGCAGCATCAATATTAAAATATATCGTTTTTATTTTTGTTGGAAGCTTGATTCTGACTGTTATTAATATAGCATAGTTTAGGGAAGTTCTTCTGTAATTTTATAACCTTATCCTTATAACCATCAAAAAACAACAAAAGTCTTTCGAATTCCATGCGTAAGAAACTATGGTAAAACTTTATAGAAACTACACACTATAAATCATTTATTAAGCATTAGCAAATGGTTAATTCAATATTTGTTAAGCATTAACTCTGCATTAATAGATGTTAGTAAGTAGTTTATAAATAAAGTTACTAATGTAACATAGGCTCATTGTGAAAATGTAGCCCTATATATATTTCTGGAGATCGCAAAATATGTAGCCAGAAGTATGTATGGCTGCATTTCGTCTTTAAAACGAACTCTGCAGGACTATAAGCAAGGTAAGCAGCCGCTTAGGGCCCCAGGAAATCTGGGGGCCCCAGTAATTTTCTAAAAGTATATATTATACCTATAAACTGTATATAACATTGTTTTCTCTCATATTTTGTATGTTTGTATGTTTTGTATTTTGAGACTCAAGCAAATACAATTTTAACATAATTAAATATTCATTCATTCATTTTCTTTTCGGCTTAGTCCCTTTATTAATCTGGGGTCGCCACAGCGGATTTGAACTGCCAACTTATCCAGCACATGTTTTACGCAGTGGATGCCCTTCCGGCTGCAGGCATCCATACACACTCATTCTCAAACACTAGGGACAATTTAGCCTACCCAATTCACCTGTACTCCATGTCTTTGGACTTGTGGGGGAAACCGGAGCACCTGGAAGAAACCCACACGAACATGGGGAGAACATGCAAACTCCACACAGAAATTCCAACTGACCCAGCCGAAGCTCGAACCAGCGACCTTCTTGCTGTGAGGCAAACATGCTACTCACTGCCCCACCATGCTGCTACTACTTACTTAGTACACTGTAAAAAAAATCTTGCTGCCTTAAATTTTTTAATTGAACTTTTCTAGTCATCTCAACTACAACATCAGTCAAACTGACTAATAATGTTAAGTTAAACATTGTATAGCTTAAAAAATGTAGTTGAAACCAGATTCACTTATTAAAATAAGTTAAAGCAACATAAAATTGTTTGTTGTTTTTGACTTTTCATCATTACATTTTTACAGTGTACGAAAAATCCCATTATGTAAGTCAATGGCTACCGCTTTCGGACATTCTTCAAAATATCTTTCATTTGTGTTCAGTAGAAAGAAACCCAAATCAATTTTTGGTTGAACTATGCCTTTCAATCATTTTGTAGCCTAAAGAGTTTCCCAACAGAAAAATGATTTACCATTTATGCTCACAGAGACAGCCTTGGACTGGTCAATCCCATGATTATTGTAGACCTTGCAGACATACAGACCCTGAACGTCACCTCGGGCTGTCATTGTTATAGTCTCTCCTTGATTTTGCAGCTCCAGCTTCCCAGATCCATTGTATTTGTACCACTCATAGCGCTGGACTGCAGGGTTGGCATCACTTTGGCAGCTCAATGTTACCAAACTGCCTTCGGACAACACACCCGATGGGCTCACCAGAGCTATGGTGTTTCTGGGAGCATCTGAAAGAGTAAAATAAAAAAAGTTCATCCAGAAGTTCTAATGTTGTTCCAATAATACTGTATGCTCTTTGGTTCCAGACGACAAGGTGAATTAAAAAATGTCCTGCTCACAAGCATCGATATAATGGCTAGAGAGTTACTAGTCACTAGACTAGCAGTCACCAGTATTAAAGGTACAACTTGCCGCTAGAGGGCGCACATTCGCCTCAAGCAAAGGCATATTTTTATGACCAAACTGGAAATCAAGGGTGTTTGATGTCATTAGCATGGCTACAGAGGCTTATTTCTTTGGATTAGAACATTATTCAAAACAATTGGGACAATGTCAGAACATTAGTCAGCAGAATAAATAACACAGTTCTAGTGTTTTCTGGATATTTCAGTAAAAAAATCTGTCAAATTGTGTTTGTAATGTTAATCACATTTGCATTGCATGACTATATATGTTTATTATGTATTAGTGATACCTGTAGATTTCAATTTCATTCATTCGTTCATTTTCTTTTCGGCTTAGTCTTTTTTTAATCAGGGGTTGGCACAGCGGGATTAACCGCCAATTTATCCAGCAAATGCTTTACGCAGCGGATGCCCTTCCAGCTGCAACCCATCACTGGGAAACATCCATACACACTCATTCACACACATACACTAGAGTAGAATATTTAGCATACCCAATTCACCTATACCACAAGTCTTTGGAAACCGGAGCACCCGGAGGAAACCCACGCGAACATGGGGAGAACATGCAAACTCCACACAGAAATGCCAACTGACCCAGCCGAGGCTCGGACCAGTGACCTTCTTCTTGAATCCGATTTCAATTTCTCCATAGTCTAATCTCGAATTGTCATACCATTAAAATTTACTCACTCATTTTCTATCGGCTTAGGCTCTGATTTATCAAGGGATACCACAGCAGAATGAACTGCTAATTCAAAATGCATAAAAAGAAAATCGCAAATTATTCCAAAGAGAAAGGCTATAAATGATCCTGATCATGTGATATACAGTAAAAAAAAAGTGTTTTGCAGCTTGTTTAAACTACTTATTTAAAATGAGTTGAAACAACACAATTCTTGATATTTTTTTGAGGGAAAACTTGATTCTTTTATGTTCAATCCATTTAAACTTGTTAAGTTAACTTAATTTATTTGTAGTGGCACAACATGAATGAATTGTGTGGAACCCTGCATTTTTTAAGTGATGTAACGACACAAAGAAAAACATAAGCGTGTATTTTCAGCGAAAAACAACATTGTAGAAAGGCAAACCTAATTTACTTCAACTTGTTACACCTAAATGGATTATGTTTTATCAGCATATCAACACTTGCTTTTAAAGCCTCCTGCACGCGACATTCAGACACAACTGTCGGAATACGCCCTCTTGTGGCAATCACACAGAATTTTAAGTTTTGTCGAAAGAAAAGAGAAGCTGATTCTCGCAGTGTCCAAAATAAAGGGTGCAAAAGCAAGAGCCTTTATTTTCCGTGCGTTCACCACAGTTGAATGAATGAATGAATGAATGAATGAATGAATAAATGAATGAATACTAGAAACTTATAGACCTTATAGAGATCATTTTGGAGGGAATGTGGAGACAGGGCTGGACTGGGACAAAAAAATCGGCCCTGGCATTTTGGGACAGAGTGGCCCACAATCAATCATGCTACCCATCTGTGCACGTCTTTGAATATGTTTACCAACTCCCATTCTATAAAAGCACAAAAGCCATATATAGGAAATAATGAGAGTTGACAAATTTAAAACTTAAAAATGTATTTATTATTATAATAAAATAATATTCCACACTGGAAGTCCATCTTGTGTGTGCCTGTGTGTTTTGAGGATGCCTATATTAAATAATGAACATAACAAAAACTGCCTGCTGACGCACACAGTTAATGTTGATTAACAAAATAAAGATAAATAATAAAAGAAATGTGTCAGAGACCCTTAAAACATAACTCAACAATGAAACATCAAACATAGCTTAAAGATTGTACGTAGTCAATCAAATGAACTTAAACAACTAAAAAAGGCAACAAATATTTGTTTGGGTCCGAACTACTAATACTATTTTTTTACATTTAGTTTTGTTTTGCTTAAGTTGCACACTAGTTTGGTCATGTATACATATCATTATAACCATATTGTATAAATATTATTGTAACTATAAGCCTACATCATGCTGACGATCAAAAACAAAATGTCATGATATCTCATGCGAGTCTTCTGGCTGAGTGCATTTTAAAATACATGAATGACACTCCTCATAGAGTTTGAGAAGCATATGATATATAATTTGTAAAATAAAGACTTGCAGGTTAAGAAAACAGCATAGGAGGAAGTTTCTGTGGGCCTTGGTACAAGTGAAAAGTAAAAAAAAAGGATATTTATATAGACAGATAGGTAACTAGAGAAAGGAATATATTGATCTGTGCAACAGTTGTCGATCCGCTGCGTGCTGCAGACGCAAACAGGCAAAACAGGCGTGACTCTCGACTATTTTGACAAATACACATCGACGTTGCCCAAAATGGAAGTTTGTGATTTGGTCAGCCTAATGTTAATAAAGAAAAGAACCAAAGGGCTGCAGAATTTGTCACATGGGCCAGTCTGTTCGAAAAAGAATTAAGTCAATTAGTTAAGCAGAAAAAAAGGACAGTCTGCTAAGTGTTTTATGGGCCGATCAGATCATAAGAAGATGATCAGCCTGGCCCAAAAAGTACGTCGGCCCAGCGGGAAACTACCCGGTCTGCCAGATGGCCAGTTCGCTCCTGTGCAGAGACAATATAAAAAATATAATATTTTTATTACTCATTTATGAATAGAATTTTTTTTTTATATAGATTTTTTTCTGAATCAAAAAAATAATGAAAAAACTACTATTTCTCATCATTACCTGCGTGGACAACACTGGAATACATCACATCTGGTCGGCTGGTCGCATAGGGTCTAGTCGCAGGAGTTCAATTATTTGCCGCAGCTCCAATTGGATCAGAATTTTCCGCATAGAGATGTTCGGAACTCCATGCAGCTCCCGGACTACTCTTTATTGGAAATGAATGACCTCTGGTTTGTCGCTTGTTGTGTGCAGTGAAAAGGCGGCTTAACACTGGCCTTTTATGCTTCTTGCTCAAAAGAATTAGCATTACTAAAAAATTTTTACTTAAATGCTTAAAGGTCCATGTGAAATCAAAAATGTCAATATTTATTTTGCATGTGCAAATACAATTGCACAATTAATTCATCTAAGTTAATCTACTGAAAAAAAAAATTGTTTTGGTAATCTTCGATCAAATTCTGCATTTGGACTGGCAGTCCTTCTCGGTTGACGTCAGGTCGACGGCTTCAGCCACAATATTTGTAATCACGCCCCCTAACCGGTAGTTTGCTATGAGGGAATGATGTGTAAAAAAGCCCCGCCCCCTACTCAACATTCTGTTTCTTCAACATACTAAAATAAAAGTCTCAGCTAACTAACAGCTCATGCAGACTTATGGAAAAACACTTTTACAAGGTGTTCAAACACAGTTGTGTGGCAACAGTGTGTGAATATAGCCAGCTTCTGATGGTAAAAATGAATCAATAAAAATTTTTATAATCACACTTCATAAAAAAGTCTGCAGAAACACTTTGATTGACATATACAAAGCCTCATCCATTAGTGATCATCTCTTCCTTATTAGCATAGACAGCCCTGAGCCTTTTTTAAATTCGCATATATGATAATGCATAAGCATTTTTGGCCCTGTGCCTTTTAAAATAAGGCTGGGAGCACAATCTCATTTGAATTTAAAGAGACATCACCAAAATGGCATAATTCAAACCCTAAAGGGGCAGTTTCAAAGAGTTTTAAAACATTAATAATGGGGTGTTTTGAGCTTAAACTTCACTCACACACTCTAGGAGTAATTTCAGAGACTTGTTTTAAAAGTGACAAAATAGGTCCCCCTTAAGTTTAAGTACTACAGCAATTGACTCAATGATTGATTGTTTTTGTTTCCTTTTAACTTACACAGGACTCTCAGGGTAATGCTGCTCTCAGCTGGTGTTTTGGTGCCGTGCATGTACAGGAGGGAGCAGGAGATTTTAAGCTGGTCATTCAGAGGCGTTGCATTGAACATCTGAGAGGAGACCAGCAGTGTCTGTCCAAACTCATCCTTCTGAAGTAAATAAAGAGAATAAAGTGTTATAATAATGCATCAGCTGTTTACAAGCAAGATGAACTCTGTGTTATTGGACCTGTAGAGCTGGTGGCAGCAGTTCTTCTAGCTGTGTGTTCCACTGCATCACGGGCTGCATTGAGGGACAGGAGATCACAGTGGAGCAGCTCACTGTCAGCTTGGTTCCTTCTAGAACTTCCAGCTCCTGTACGTGCGGGTTTAGCGCAGGAGGGAGAACATCTCGCAATTCAGAAGAGAGTTAAGATGTTAACTGAGTGCCTTCAACAGGCCCACCTTGCAACTGAAATGTAAGTAAATATTCATTCATTCATTTTTCTTCAGCTTAGTCTCTTATTTATCAGGGGTCACCACAGCAGAATGAACCTCCAACTATTCCAGCATATGTTTTAATAAGTGGATGCCCTTCCAGCCACAACCCAGTACTGGGAAACACCCATGCACTCATTCACACACAAACTCATACACTGCAGCCAATTTAGTTTATTCAATTCACCTATAGCACATGTCCTTGGACTTGTGGGGGAAACCGGAGTAGCCAGAGGAAA
Organism: Danio aesculapii; assembly: GCF_903798145.1. Taxonomy (NCBI): domain Eukaryota; kingdom Metazoa; phylum Chordata; class Actinopteri; order Cypriniformes; family Danionidae; genus Danio; species Danio aesculapii. The sequence continues at coordinate 12,569,644 of NC_079453.1, forward strand.
CCCACACCAACACAGGAAGAACATGCAAACTCCACACAGAAATGCCAACTGGCCCAGCTGGGACTCGAACCAGCGACCTTCTTGCTGTGAGGTGACAGGGCTAACCACTTTGCCACAATGCCACCCACGTAAGTAAATATAAAAATTGTCATAACATGTAAATAACTGATAGAATATAATCATTTCCACTAACTTACTATAAATCAATTACAGCAAAAATACTGTATTTAGATTTACAGCAGCATTTATCTTGCTCCATATGTATTTACAGTATTGTGTATCTTTACTGTAAAATATACAGTAATTTTCACAATACAACTTTAAAATGTAGTACCATACTGCATAACTGTCCTACAGTGAAATACAGTTCATATTACAGTTAAATCAGGTTTAAAAAATAATAAAAATTGTTAACAGTGTATTCTCAGCAAACATTAAATAGAATATTTTTATTTGTCTTTTATGCAAATATCACACGCAAGGTTTTAATCATTTTATTTGGATACATAGATACATACATCCATGCAACCAAAATATTGACATTGTATTTAAATTAATTAGATAACTATTTTGAACCCCACTATAGGACAAAATATAAAAAAATGCTCAAGTTTTTTTTAAGAATATTCTCTCATAAGTGGAATATTAAAAATGAAAAAAAAAACAAACAAAAAAAAAACAATGTCATTTAGGACATAATAGGACGATTGGTCCTATTTTTCAAAAGTATTTTAGACAACACAATACCAATTTCCAAAAATTCAAACAAAACAATTTTTGGTGGAATAACCTGATTTTTATTAACCATTATTAATTATTATTTATTATATACTCTATTAAATATGAGCAATATCACACGTATAGCAGTGTAATATGGTTGTATATCGGCACTAGTGGGAGGCGTGCGTTGGCACAAGGCAGCAGGCCAAGTGCCTTAGTGTCCCACCAGTGATGATATACAGCCTTATTGTATTGCTACTCATGTGATACTGCGTTTATACAACAGTTCAACGGCATAATCGTGTATATTAAAAAGAAAATCAAACATCAAAAATCCTTTTGTATGAGGAACTACTTTCTTCCGCCATTGATTCACATCTGCAGCTGACGTCAGAACAGCAGAAACCGTTACTACTTCACACATGTCACTTTAGAGCTAGTATTTGAATGATTCTCTAGCGTAATATCTAAAGTGATGACAAAACAGGTGATTTTGCTCACATTTTAAGATTATAACACTTAACGGCATAAAATGCCCTCTGTCTACAGAGATTTCTCAGTATTTCTCTGCTGCAATTGGAATATTGCAATAATTAACCCCGAAAAAGCCAAAGCAAAGCAAACACTACCAGATTACTATGGTATAAATACAGCACTACATCATACAAGAGAGAGATCAACTTAGAAAGTCACTTACTACTTTTATAATGATTTGATTAGCTGTAATTTGACGCTTATGCTGAGTTTCTCTTCCCTAAGCACTCATTATGCTGCCTGTCGCCATCATTGGGCAGAATGCTAACCCTCTTTGCTTTTGCATCTCCAAAATTATAAATATTTAAAATAGGCACTGTCCTTATAAATAAACTGCATAGTTGCAATCTAAACACCTACATTCTCACCTAAAAAAAAGCCTGAAAAGTACATTATGTTGTCCAACAGTTGCAATATTTGTCAAATTGTAGTGAGTTTATTAATCTGCTGTAACTCTATGTGGGCGGAGTAATACACAAGGGTGAAGAGGCTGTACGAGTGCTGATATAGCTTTTTAAAATTAATTGTAGGAAAAAGTGCTGCCATCAAATGAGAATGTTTTTTATTTAAGATTTTAAAGATGCACTTTAAGCCTTTGGCAATGTTTTGCACATTTCATAACATTAGAAATATTTTGGGGAAACTGTTAATTTTTTATCTTATGCAATTATGGTTAGTTTTTTTTCAAATGCCTTAGAGTATGTTGTTTGGGATTTCTTGCCATTGCCCTAGAATCAAGCAATGAAAAATTACTACCTTTATGAACTGTGATGCTCACTCCTTGCTTAAATGTGTACTTGAGATCTTCACGACCCTGAAGCCTGAAGAAATACGTGCCACTGAATCCAGCAGGAAAGTTGTGAAACACAGTGGTGCAATTATTGTTTAGGATGTTGCCAATCACGTTTCCGTTCAGAAGAGATGTTGCCTTGCTGGCTGAACTAAACACAGTTGCTCCTTCTATGTCTGTCTTTTTCCACAGCGCTTCAGCTGATTGGCTTAGGAAGGGTTTGAATGAGTTGGGGATCTCAAACTGACATGGAATATGAACACAGAAGCCACTTATGGCATCTATGTTCTGAGGCAGCTTGATTTCCCACGTGTTGCTGGGAGCACCTGCACATAAATACATAACAATATTGTTTGTTTTTCAGATTGTAATGTAATGTGTATTTATATAGCACATTTATTGTGTATGGCCATACACCCAAAGCGCTTCACAACCATGAGAGTCATCTGGGGTCTCTCCACACCACTAACAGTGTTCAGCATCCACTTGGATGATGCGACAGCAGCCACAGGACAATGGTGCCAGTGCGCTCACCACACACCAGCTATAGGTGGAGTGGAGAGACAGTGTTACAGCTAATTCAGGGAATGGGGATGATTGGGAGGCCATGATGGGTAAGGGCCAATGGAGAGAATTTGGACAGGACACCGGGGTTACACCCCTACTCTTTACGAGAAGTGCCATGGGATTTTAATGACCACAGAGAGTCAGGACCACGGTTTTATGTCTCATCCGAAAGACAGATTATTTTAATAAAACATGGAGATGACAAAGCAGAAGTGCGACACAAGTCAAAAGTGCAAAGTTAAATAGTCATCATCACATTTATATATGGATTAAAATTTTTATGTAAACCGTCAAACTCAACAGATCAACAAAACAAGTCTCTCACCTTTCAATATCCAAAGCATGAATACCAAGATTGTTAGTCCACTCATGCTGTATGGAGATCTGTAAAAAGATCAGTTGTGGTCCAGTGAATAGGTTTGTAGGCTTTCTTTCATCCATTGTTGATGTTTTAAGTTAATTTTACTATGAATATTTTAAATAAACACTTGAACAATTAACTTTAATTCACATTACCCCCCCCCCCCCCCCCCCGTTTTTGGTTAATAAAATAATAATAATAATAATAATAATAAAATCTGAGTTTTACCTCATTCTGGACTGTCTGTAATTCACTGAATAGTTTAATGAAATGAAAGAGGAACTGCTGGAAATGAAGTTTCAACAGTAGTTTTGTCAAAATTTGGCTATTACAAAATTGACAAATAGGAAATGAGAAAAAATATCTACTTTAATTTAAGCTAAAATAAGAGCAAAGTTAAGGAATAGAGCATCGAAAACTGAAAAATCTCTCAACATTTGTTCTGAACCTGTTTGATTTTCTTCTGTTGAGCACAAGAGAACATATTTTTAAGAATGTTGGAAACCATTAACTTACGTGGATGTCAGTTATATTTGTATTAATTAATTCATTTTCTTTTTGGCTAAGTCCTTTTATTAAAAAGTGTGTACATTTTTAACTAAAACAGCTCCAGATGAAGACAAGGCAACAAAAATTTAAACTTTCCCTGGAAAATATAACATCTGTCTTATGTCAAATCTCTATTCACGGTAAATATCAAGACCACTTTTAGGACAAAACTTATCTAATTAATGAATATTAACCCTCATTCATTCATTTTTCTTCGGTTAAGTCTCTTTATTCATTAGGGGTCACCACAGCGGAATGAACCACCAACTTATCCAGCATATGTTTTACACAGCGGATGCCCTTCCATTTGCAACCTATCACTGGGAAACACCCATACACTCCCATTCACACACATGAATTCACCTAAAGCGCATATTCACAATTCACCTAAAGCGCATATCGTTGGACTTGTAGGGGAAACCGGAGCACCCAGAGGAAACCCATACGAATACGGGGAGAACATGCACACAAACTAAGTAATGCCAACTGACCGAGCCGAGGCTCAAACCAGCGACCTTCTTACTGTGAGGCGACAGCGCTACCCACTGTGCCACTGTTCAACAGAAAAATATTTATTTTACTGCAGAGAACAGTACAGTAACTGAATATAAAAATTTATGCGTTCTTTCTTTTCTAAAATGTTGCTTAAATATGCAGATTATCTAATCAAGGGTGTGCTAATTTTCCTTCTTTTACAAAATACAAATCATAACATTTGATAAACTCATGGTCCAAATTCATTTTTAATTTTGTTGACAAATTCCTAGCTATTAGGCAACATTTTTATAATCTTCTAAAAAAGTTTTGTAAATGTTAGTTAATGTTATTAAAATTAATGATTTTGGAACATTCTTGTAACATTGATATAAAAACGTTCATGGATCATTAATACAATGTTAAGATAATGTTCTAATAACGTTTTGAGAACATTAATATAACATGACACTGAAATGTATAACGAAAATATTTAGAATAGCGTTAATATAACTAAAAAAAGGCATAATCTAAAAAATTGGACACTTGTAAACATTTTAAGAACATTTCACAATAAGGTTTTTATAATTTACAGTGGGAAACGTTCTTTGAACATTTATATAATGTGGATAGAATGTTATAATAAAATTGTTAATTATGTTCTGAAAACATTAATATAACAAGGAACTGAAACTTCATGAAAACGTTTTGAATAATGTTATTACAACCAAAATATAATGTTAAAACCTAAAACATACTGTCTGTTTTGATTTTTCTGAGGACATAAATATGTTATCCAACGTAGTGGTAACGTTAAGGAAATGTTTTTAGAACGTAAAATTGTTAGCTGAGTTAAAAAAAAAAAAACACGTGTCATATACATGCTATAATGAATTGATTTTAAATTCCCAAATTACCAAGTTTGCAAACTCAATGTACCATGTAACAAACTCGCGAAATGTGTAAAAGACTAATATGGGCTAGTCATTTGGGATACTGAGTTACTACTAAGATGTTTACTTACATTTTTTTTTTTTTTTTTGATTTTTTAAAGATTTTAAGCTTGTTAATTTTTGTTTGTCACATAATGTGATTCCAGCTTAAATAATATTAATGAATGCCCACTTTACATGTTTGATTTGAATATTTGCTCATATCCAAATCAGTTGTCACTGGTTTATTTGTTATTATCACCAACAAGTGTGGTTGTCAGACCAAAGAGATTCAATTTTGTTCTGTCAAACTTGTACACAGCTGTAGGTGGCAGCAAAGTTCAACATTTGGAAACTACCACTCCAGATGGTGTATTGGTCAAACCTCATGTGAGTATCCGTCATCATTTACTCACCCTCTACTTTTCAAAACCTTTTACAGTTTATTTCTTGAGTTGAACACAAAAGTAGATATTCAGAAGATTGTTGGAAACCATCAGCAATTGACTTTCATAAATAAATAGCTGCTGCTTTCCAACATTCTTGACTAAAAATATTACACGCAAGTTTGAATTGATTAAACTGATTAAAATTAGTTAAATTAACATTAAAAAAATATTTGTTGTCATCGCTTTTAAAGTGCTGCATTTCTTTACAAGTGTGTGTAAAATGTATGGAGTGTATCATGTGTGCATGTATAGATTGTATCATGTGTGCATATGTATAAAGGGTATAATGTGTGCATATAGAATATATCACGTGTGTATACGTACAGTATGGAGTGTATCATGTACGGAATGTATCGTGTGTATATGTATAGAATGTATCACGTGTGTGTATATGTATAGAGTGTATCGCGCGCGCGCGTGTGTGTGTGTGTATATGTATGGAGTGTATCATGTATGTATAGAATGTATCATGTGTGCATATTTTGTATAAAGTGTATTGTGTGTATATGTATAGAATGTATCATGTGGGCATACGTATAGAGTGTATTGCATGTGCACTCTAAAAAACGTTGGGTTATTTATTTAACCCAATGGTTGAGTTAAAAATATTTGGTGCTTTGTTGGGTTATTTTAAACCTTTTATTGGGTTATTTATTTAATAACTCAACCAGTAGGGTTACAATTTTGAAATTTCAACAGTCAACTGATTGATCTGACACAGAACCGCTGTATTAATATGCGTACGTGATGTTGCTCTTGCGTTATAAAGTTTATGCAAGCTCTAATGCAATGTTGTTATTTTTTTAATCAAATTGCCTCCTCGTGTCGTGTTTTTTTTATATCTGTTTCACGACTCTTAATTATGATGATACAAGCGTGCGCGCTTCATAGCCGATCTATATGCGGATAAAAACGCTTTCTCTATCTCCGTGTTCATCTCTACAGTTGTTTTGGAGGAAATGATACACGTATTTGAGATATTCCGCAGTAATTCTCGTCTTTAGGACCCAGCAGAGACATCAAACCGGAGTCGCGTCCAGTCTTGTTGAAGGTATGTTATGTTGTCTAAAAACACTGTCCTTTCGCTAGGAAACTATATTGTAACATCTAAATGCTAATATAGACATATATATATGTGCTACATTTTGTTCAGGAAGTTGCTAGTTTTCCCAAGAAGTACGGAATCCGAGCATTATATTATTATTGGTTATTATTCGCCGCTAGAGGGCGCTGAATGGATCGCAACGTGAGAAAGTTATCCTGGACGAACAGAGCAGAAGCTTGCTACATCGTCTTTTATCAGAAGAGGATTTATTATCCATTTCAAGGTACTTGATTATTAACTATTGAAAGTTAATTGTTATTATTACTGTTTGTGTGTACTATATTGAAGGCCCTGAAAATTGCATTTTCCCTACATCTTATACTAACATACAGGGATGAAACCACAACCCTGATAATGTTAGATGCTAATATTAATGTTTAATCGGTTATATATGTCATACAACAATTAAATATAAGCATAAAAAATTACACATATAAGAATTTTAACATCTGCTAGCTTTGTATAATAATAGTAGTAATATATGCTAATAAACAATAATAAAAAGCCCTTAAACATACATGTCCTTGCCCAGTGTTCAATTCAGGTGATGCTGTGACCCCTCAACTGATGAATGTTGCCTGTCAGCTCATGTTAATTTGTGGTTAATTTTATTTTTTGTTTGTTTGTTCATTGTAGGTTGCTCTGGACAGAGCGAGCTTTAATCCCCCTTGATAATCTTGTTGAGAGGTGAGAAAACAACAGCTCTGTATTTTGTAATATGTACATGATGTAAAAATGCACAGATACACACACTTAAGCAGTATCATATGTTGTAAATGTGTCTTTACATCACCATATGTCTTAAAATCAAATTATACATTTGTAATTCTTCTGTAAATGCATTTATACTTCTCTGAACAGCACTGGTAGTGTGTAAAGACACAAATGTCTCTTTCAAAAGTGTTTCTGTGCCTTATTTGAGTGTGAATTTGGTATTAGACTCTGTATCAGGCATGAGGCCACAGGTATTTACAGATGACTGATTTAGAGTCTAAGCACAGTTCAGAAATTTCAGAACTCCACTCCTGGAACATTTGACCAAATTGAAATATTACAGACATTAACCTATTTAAATTAATTATTGCTTTATGACTGTTATTTCAGGAGAAATCTGTGATCAAGAGTTTGAAACTTTTGCAAGTTTCTGAGCATGAGAATTAAGCACACTGATGAACATCAGTGCACAGTTGACCATGTAAAATGGAACTTATTTGCCCACCAAATTTGCAAATGTGATGCACCTTAAGAACTCACATAAAAGACTAATTCTGCAGCTAAAAGTGCACTATTTTATAGTTTTTTTTTTCTCTTTATCTGTTTAAGGTACCCCTGGAGATGACCACTCTCAGCCTTCCAGTTATCTTTTCTCCATTGCTAAACTGGGTAAGTACATGATTTTTGTTGTTATTTGGTCCGGCATACATGTGCAAATTTAAAAATTCTGTTTTAAGGTTGGAGCGAACATCATTTGGTATATGGAGGAGTAGGTAACTAAACCATTCTTGGTGTGAAATTCCATAGCATTTTTTCCTCTGTTAAAGTCAGTGGGGACGATCAAGTTTTTTATTTGCTTTGTCCTTTAAGTTATCATCTGTGGTCAGCAGAAAAAATAAATAAACAAATCAACAACTTGAGGGTGAGTAAATGATGAATGCACCCAAAAATCGGTGAAACACCCTCATTCAGCAGCAGAGGCGAATCCATCATGTTCTGGAGCTGGGTCAGTTGGCATTGCTGTGTGTAGTTTGCATATCCCTCACAGTCCAAACGCATGCAGTATAGGTAAATTTAATCAACTAAATTAGTCGTAGTGTATGGGTGTTTCCCTGATTTTTGGGTGTATTCGTCATTTACTCACCCTCAAGTTGTTGATTGATTTTTTATTTATTTCTGCTGACCACAAATGATAACTTTAAAGCACAAAGCAAATGAAAAACTTAATAGTCCACTCCCGACTGACTTCAACAGAAGACAAAAAATGCTATGGAATTTCACTGTGAACCAAAAATGGTTTAGTTACCTATATTGTTCAAAATATCATGTTTTGTGTTCATCTGAGGAGAGATTTAGAACAAGGGGAGGGTGAATTACTGATGACAGAATTTCCATTTTTGTGTAAAATATCCCTTTAATAAATCCAGTGTACTGTTTGCGTGGCATGGATTTAAGTGCTGTTTTTGTTTATTTATTTTTAGATTGCTCAGGACGGGTATTTTATACCCACACACCAATGAAACTTTTTGAGGTTTGGGGAGATGCATCACTGCGGACCCTCTCGTATTGCAAAAAAAGAAGAGAGCCTTGGATCTACCAGTTCAAGCAAACATTTCATCTGGTGAGACAATCCTGCATAACAGCTCTGTTTTAATCCCAGTTTGTAGCATTTCACCTTTGATATGAGGGTCTTGTTTTGAGTTTAATTATTGTGTTTTTTTTCTGTTTGATATAAAGACAGCCTTGGAGATCCCGCTTTGGAGATGGTGCTTTAACAACTCAGCCAGCTATCATTTCTTCACTGCCATACAGATTGTGCAGCAAGATGGTTCGGCCCTCATACCAGGAGGCAAAACAAGAATTTGTTGATTTGTGACCTCTAGGTGCATTATTTATGACAATAAATGTTGGATATTATTTAATTCATGTGTGTATACTTGTATTTCGTTCAGTACTTAGAGGAGGAGGAGCAACAGAGACAGAACCCTCTTGTCCTGCTGCTTGGGGATGAACTAGACTGCTCTCAGGCGTTTGTTATTGTGAAAGATGTGGCACTAAATTCATGGATTTAAATAAATCTTTTCCAATGTAATAAAAAAGGTGTATTTTTTATTTTCATATAAAGATGACTACTACTATAATGATAATAATAATAATTATTAATAATAATAATAATAATTTATTATTATTTATGGGTTAAGCCCCTTTTTGGCAAAATAACCCAACAAATTGGTTATTTTTATAACCCAAATTGTTGGGTTAACCTTATTAACCCAATGGATTGGGTTACAATAACCCAACAGAAGGTCGGTGCCAAATTGACCCATCTATGGGTTACCTGTTGGGTTATTATTAACCCAACTTTTTTAAGTGAGTGTATATGTATAGAGTGTTTCATGTGTATATGCACATTGTGTGTGTGTATATAGAATGTATCATACATTTTATACATATACGATGCACTCAATACTTATGCACACATGAAACACTCCATACATATACACACATGTCAGGGTCTAGGATAGAACTCGGGTCTCTGGCGTGCAAAGAGAATCACGTAACCGCTGAGCTACTGGAAGTTGATGAACCCAAACAAAAAATGGCACGATACACTCTATACATATATATCATGTCTGTATATGTATGTATTATTTATAAATTTTTTTACATATTAGTTTTTATTTCAATATTATTCTTAGTTAATTTTTGTAGTTTTAGTTAATGGTTTTCTTAGCTTTTGTTTAGTGTTTATTTCGTGAACGCTTTTCTATTTAGTATTTTTCCCTCCAATTTCTGTTTAATGGACAGATTTTTTTTTTCAACACATTTCTAAACATAATAGTTTTAATAACTCAGCTCTAATAACGGATTTATTTTATCTTTGCCTTGATGACAGTAAATAATATTTTACTACATATTTTTCCAAGACATCTCTATACAGTTTAAAGTGACATTTAAAGGCTTAACTAGGTTAATTAGGTTAACTAGGCAGGTTACGGGTAATAAGGCAAGTTATTAGCCGCGTTTCCACTATCGCGCCTAAAGCGAGCGAGCCAGGGCGAGCCAAGGCCAGTCGCGTTTTCACTATCACTTCCGGGGCGTAATCGGGCCAAAGCGGAGCTTCCTTGGGGCCAGCGTCCGGCCTTTTTCGGCCCGCCGAATACCTTGGCCCAAGGAGGGCCAACTGGGGCTTCGGGGCGGGGTTACGTACAAAGGCGGAGTTTTCCTGTCAGGTAAAGAGGAGACAAGATGCTTTCTTCCCTTACATTTGTTTTGCTATCGCGCTTGATCAACTCACTAAGAAAAATCTGTGTTCGAAGTAAATGCCGTCGAACTCGAATGTCCTTATCCAGGGATCGCTGTCTGGCCTTACACCAACAGACCACAAACATTAAAAAAGCAATCGCTTCGGTGTTCTCTATCTTCCAGCTCTCGTAGTGATGCCAAGTTGTGTTTGTGGTTATAATTTGAGTTTTTTGTTCCCGCTGAAGTGGGCGGGTTGTGTGACGTTTGATTCGGGGGACGTTCTGGGGGCGGTGTTTGCGTGAAGCGCTGCGAGCAACTAGCCCGACAGTGGACCTCATTTCTCAACCTCCCGGGCTATTGGCCCAGCCTGGCCCGATTAAAGCCCTGGCTCGCACTGGGCCGATAGTGGAAATGCGGCTATTGTATAACGATGGTTTGTTCAGTAGACTATAAAAAATACAGCCTAAAGGGGCTAATAATTTTGTACTCAAAATGGTGTTTAAAAAAATTTAAAACTGCTTTTATTCTAGCCGAAATAAAACAAATAAGACTTTCACCAGAAGAAGAAACATTATCAGACATACTGTGAAAATTTCCTTGCTCCGTTAAACAATATTTGGGAAATCTAAAAAAAAAGAAAAAAAATTCAAAGGGGGGCTAATAATTCTGACTACGACTATATATATATATATATATATATATATATATATATATATATATATATATATATATATATATATATATATATATAATTTTTTTTTTTTGTTAGTTTTAGTAATTGTAGTTTTACAAAGTCAACAGAACATGTCCAATGTGTACCTAAACAAAGTCTAGTGTTCTGTTTACATGGCTTACATTAACTGTAGTGCAAATCACTTAGTAAAAATGTTACACAAATAGTTTAAACAGACAACAGTTTCCATTTAATAGTTTGAAATGAAACTTAAAGGAGAAAAAAAAAGATAAAATGAAGACTTAAGACAAATAGTGAATGTACTTTAACATGCAAAGTGTTCTTTTTTTTTGGCAAACGAATTTAATTTCATTGATTTTGTCAATTAATATATTCTTTTAATTTTCTATTCTGTGAAAGTGCCATCTACAGGCTTTTCTCCAAACAGCCACTGGTCAGAATTTCCACCACAGAACAAGTGCTTAATAATTCTGAAAATAACAATAATTAGTTTGCTAATTGTTATTTTATTTGTTTGTTATTTATTAACTGTTGTTAGTTTCAGTTTTCTTTTTTCTATTTGTGAATTTTATTATTTTGTGGTGGGTCCATGGGACATGTCTTAGTTTTAATTTACTAAAACAAGCTTGGAATAAGCGTATTCTGGCAACCCATTTTTAACATTAATTTATGTGTGTAATGTAACTTTCATTTATTGTTATCTTTTCCATTAAGTATAAGTACACTTTCATTAATTAATAGTACACACTGTTCTGATACCAGTATATATTTCAGGTGTTAACTAGTAACTGTTGATAATGTAACTTTCATTTATTGTTTGCTTTGTTAAGATTTGATATCGTTATCTTTTCCATTAAGTATAAGTGTTTCCATTAACATGGAGCCGTTGGGTCGGAAGGCCGAGGCAGAGTCCGTAGCTCGGAGGAGATGTCGGGTGACAACGTCTGGCCGGCGAAACAGGTAGGCAGGCCCTCAGGGATACCTCCACACGTGAGGCTGGAGGAATGGCTCACTGAAGGAGGCAGAATGGTTGTGGTTGACGGCAACGGAGGTAAAGAGGGCGGGTTGGGTGAGGTGCTGCTCATGACCCTGGAGCGATCGTCTTTGTGGAGGAACAGGGCTGGAGGGCTGTTTGGAAAAAGCGGGAGGGGCTTGACTTCGCTCCAGAAGTCAATTAGCAGCAATCCCGGTCCAGGGCCATCTCACCCTCTGCTGTGGGCGAGATTCTCGCGCAGTCCCTCGAGGTCCATCAGGGCTTCCACATTCAGCGTTGTCGGCTCACAAACCTGGTCAGACGGCTGGTTGAGATCCTTCTGCTTGGTGGTATTCCGCCCTATCGCTCTCAATGGCGATGGCTCACACACCAAGGGTGTCACTCTGTCTGCAGTGGGCTCTGCTATACGCTCCTTGCAGATGGTTGGGCTGGTCACTGGGTCTGGAGTGGGACTGATGTCGAACAATAATCTGTTCCTCGCCAGTGTCTACTCCACATAGGCAGCGAGATCACCTAGAGGACCATCTTCAGACAACAATGCTCGGCAAGCGGTTTCTAAGTTGGAGTTGTAGAACCCACAGAGCATGTCATCCGGCCAGCTGGATCTTTTCGCTAGTAACAGGGAACGGTCTGTATGGTCCTCAAGGCTGTTTTCCCCCCTGCTTTAACATGAGGAACTCCGAAGTGTAGATGGAATCCATTGGAAAAACACAAGTAGGGTTGGGGGTTGGCGGGGAGGAATAAAACACTAGGGGCAAAAAGACTATGAAAATATAACGGGGTAAAACACACCACAACTTTTTCTGTATAGTTCTGGTATTACGTAACGCCTACAGAGATGAACACAGGAAGAACATAGGGTGAAAACAGAGAAAATACCAAACAATGGATGAACTGAATACAAGTACTTAAATACACAGGGTGATAATGACAATGATTGAACACAGGGGTGAGACACAGGTGACAGTGATGAACATAATGTTGGCGGGAAATAGAACAAAGGAGCGCATGGTGAAAACAAACACACGAGGAAGACAGGTTGTGACAATAATAGAGACAAATTTCACAATTTTTCTCTATGGGCTATGAACATCTGCCTTTGAAATATCAACTATTCGGGTTTGACTAATTGTGACTTTTATATATTTTATATACAAGTCATTTTCAGTATAAGGTATTCATTAGGTACTTTTGTTGATAACAATTAGGCTATTAGATACTTGCACTTAATTACTAGATGCAATTGTTTATTTGATTTGCGTATAGTAAATAGATGCCAGTATCATTTATTGTGTCATTAGATTCTAGGGCTGATTCGATTCTAGTACGTATTATATTGACATGAACCTATTAAATAGATACTAGTTCTTGATTTGCTACTGTAACTTATTCAGTGGATACTGATACACATAATGTATATTAGATTCAAGTACTTATTCGAACTGTAACTGATATTTTATTTTAGTAAGATCATTTATTGCTGTCGGCTGCACTGTGTTCGCCTCACAGCAAGAAGGTCGCTGGTCAGTTGGCGTTTCTGTGTGGAGTTTGCATGTTCTCCCTGTGTTCACGTGGGTTTCCTCCAGCTGCTCCAGTTTCCCCCACAAGTCCAAAGATATGTGCTGTAGGTGAATTGAATAAGCTAAATTGACCGTTAGTGTATGTGTGGGATTGAGTGTGTATGGGTGTTCCCAGTGATGGGTTGCTGCTGGAAGGGCATCCGTTGCGTAAAAAACATGTGCTGGATAAGTTGGCGGTTCATTCCGCTGTAGTGACCCCAGATTAATAAAGGGACTAAGCAGAAAAGAATATGAATGAAAGAATTGATTGCTGTCTTCTGTGTCTTGTGACTAGTCAGTATATGACATTTAAAAAGCAATTCTGACTAGAATATAATAAAATAAGATGGTAAAAGCACTATAATCTAATAAAAAAGAAGTTATAACAAATTAATACAGTTGAAGTCAAATAAATAAATAAAAATATGGATATCTGATGAATAAGTAATACTATCTAATTAATTATTACTAGTATTTTATTATAGACACTAACTGAAAAGTAAGTATTAATAAAATACCTAGGGTGGCACAGTGGTTAGCATTGTCGCTTCATAGCAAGAAGGTCGATAGTTTGAGTAACAGCTGGGTCAGTAGGCAGTTCTGTGTGGAGTTTGCATGTTCTCCTCGCGTTTGTGTGGGTTTCTTCCAGGTGCTCCTGTTTCCCCCGCAGTCCAAAGACATGCGCTATAGGTGATTTGTGTAAACAAACTTGGCCGTATGTGTGTGAATGTGAGAGTGTATGCGTGTTTCCTAGTACTGGGTTGCAGCTGGAAGGACATCCGCTGTGTAAAAACATATGCCAGAATAGTTGGCGGTTCATTCCGCTGTGGCGACCCCTGATAAATAAGGGACTAAGCTGAAGGAAAATTTATGAATTAAATAACTACTAGTACATACATAAAAAATACAGGTCACACTTTACAATAAGGTTAATTTAGTTAACTCTAGTATTGCTAATGCATTTACTAACGTTAACAAAGCTAATAAAAAACTGTAATAAGCCTACTGTTCATTGTACATTAATTTTGGCAAATACATTAACTACACTAAATGATTTTTATCGTTCAAACTACTTGTTTAAAATGAGTTTTTGACAATTATTAATGTTTGTTGTATAACTCAGTGAGCCACAGCTATGCTAATGCTGGTTCAGAGTTCAGTATGCACAAAGAGCATAGAATCACCAAGAGGTGACACTCTAGTGCTATTTGATAAACAGCCACTAGATGCCGCTAGTGTCACACGGCGACCATTTTGGAATGAAAATTCCAGTAGAACAACAGCATATTATAAGTCTGTAAAATAAACTATTAAAAGTGCTGATGATTGTGATCGTAAGTGTTGTATTGTCGTCTTTCAGGTTATTTCTCAGCTTTAATGCACTTTTAAAAAAAATAAATAAAAAACAGAGCAGCTGCTTGCCATCGCAACAGCAATAAGATCCAATGGACGGCCGATCGCTTTCATTCCAAAATGACGGAATCGCAGGGCTGTTGCTGGGCGCTGCTGTTGCAATGGAACGTTCTATTGAGTGTCGCCTCTTGGGGATTCTAAACTCTTTGGTAGGCATATTTATAGCAGTTGTTAAGTTTAAACTAAAAAAAACATTCTGGTTGTCTGCATAGTTAGAGGAATTATAAAAATAATGTGTTTGCCTTAAATATGGTGAAATAATACAATTCAAATGAGTGGAAATGTTTGTCAAATTAAATGTAATTAAGTTACGCCATCAATTTATTTTACTTTTAATGTAAAGGAGCTGAAATTTTGGAAAACGTACCGCCATATACATTTCTGAAGATCGCCAAGGCCACTGGAAGCCGCTGTGTACACTTTTTGAGATCTCAAATTTCTCTCACCGATTTGACCCATCGCTTTTTTATTTGTCTGCACTGATTTGATTTGAAGCACCGATTGACCAGTGCCCACCCACTTCACTAAACCCAACAGTTTTCGAAAGCAATCCAAAAAAACAAAAGCCATCTCCTGATTTTTACCCTGTTTTCAGATTTTACCACATTCTCACCCTGTTATTTAATTGTTTGTTTTATGTTTTGGCTTCTGTCTTACCTGCTTTCTGGAACCACTCTTCGCCGGACTGGAACCCACTCATCATGGTCAACTCCTCTCTGCATCTCAAGTCCACCAATGTACATTGAGAGCTAACTGGACAAGCTAGTAACAGCAGGAAAGTCGTCCATTTGGAGGTAAGCGGTCAGCGGGTAAGCGCGAAAAGGAATGGCGTCACACCGCCGCGTATTGTTAGTTTTAAAGACTAAATGCAGCCATACGTACTTCTAAATACATAATTCACAATCTCCAGAAATTGGCCTATGTTGGCCAAAACAAAACTGCTGATACCTCAGTGACAAATCAATATGAAATTTGTCATTTATCTCAAAATACAACAAATAAATACAAATGAAACTTTTCTATTCCCATTCAAAAATATTTGGTTAAGCTCATGTGGTCTATTTTAACAAAGAAGACCACACAATCCTAACCAAATACTTCTGAATTGATGTAAAATATTATACACTCTTATAACAAATGAGTAGTAGAAGTATTAATATTTGTATTGGTTTGATTCAATTTTTTTTATTTCAAAATGATGGAATCTGATGTTTCGGAGTACTGCTTGAGTGTATCTAGAGTGTGCTTTTCAGACAGGATATCATGTTTTTATCTCTCCCAGAGGCACGATGAAGTAAACACACAAATGTATTTTGTCAGTTTGTTCATCTGTGTGTCTCCTCCTCCTTCCTGCTTGTCTTCTGCTTTGTCTCTAAAGAAAACACTTATTGACCACATGACAAGAAATGGGAGAAAATGCTTTAGACAGAGAGAGGGAGAGCAGCTGGAAGTAATGTCAATGAACCCATCGCTTTTTTATTTGTCTGCATGCCGATCAAGACAACGTAGGAATCACATTCACAAATAACAGTACTATGCAGTGGTGTTTCTTCAAAGACTGAATCACTGAGCAAGAATTCATTCAGACTGAAGGTAAGAGCGCAGACTACATTTCAACGTATGAAGTTGTTTCTGATTCTATATGAATTGTTATTGTTCGTACTGTCACTCTGCAATATGATTCAGGTTGTGATTTAAAAAAAAATAACTTTTATGTGAAGTTATATTATGTGTTTGTTTATATATGTTAATAACTTTTAGAATTGATTTATACTTATATATATAAATGCTTAAAGGGATAGTTTACCCCAAAATTACAATTCTGCCAATATTTACACCGTACACCGTGCTTGTTCAAACTACTTATTTAAAATAAGTTGAAACAACACAATTCTTATGTTTTATTAAGACAACTTAATTGTTTTATCTTCAAAAAGTTGACTTAATCAATTTGTGTTGGGACAACATTTTACACTGTAAAAAATGCTGGGTTCCACACAATCCATTCATGTTGTTTCAACGCAAATCGATTAAGTTTTTTAAAATAATTTTAACTTCTATAGTATTTGTGGCCATTACCCCCTAGCATTCTTTAAAATATCTTCTTGTTTTGTGTTGTTTTGTGAAGTAATTCATAAAAGTTTAGAACCGCTTGAGTGTGAGTTATTGGTGCGAAAATTGTGCGAAATGCCTCGTTAAATCATAATAGTTCCCTGTACAAAATGCTGGGTCCACGCAATCGATTTGTGGTGAGACAACATGAAGAGTTTAAGTTAGCTGATTAGTTTTTACAACTTTAAGTGGATTGAACTTAAAACAATCAAGTTGTCGTCAAAAAACCCTCAAAATTGTGTTGGTTCAGCTCATTTTAAATAAGTAGATTGATCAAACAGCAAAAATATTTTTTGAGTCTCTACTTATGATTGACTTCTATAGTTGTTTTGGCTTTTTCCCCCAACATTCTTCAGAATATCTTCTTGTTTTGTGTTCAACCAAAGAAAGAAATTCATAAAAGTTTAGCATCGCTTGAGTGCGAGATAATGCTGAGGAAATTGTGTGAACTGCCCCTTTAAATCATAATGGTTCACTGTAAAAATGCTGGGTCCACAAAATTGATTTATGTTGAGACAACACATAGAATTTAAGTTAACTTATTAGTTTTCACAAATTTAAGTGGAGTGAACATAAAACATTTAAGTTGTCAAAGCAAAACTCAAAAATTGTTTTGCTTCAACTCATTTTAAATAAGTAGTTTGAACAAGCTGCAAAAATATTTCATTCTCCACAACATTCTTTAGAATATCTTCTTGTTTTTATCAACCAAAGAAAGAAATTCATAAAAATTTAGAACCACTGGAGTTAGTCTTTACTTATTTAAGTGGATTGAACTTAAAACAACTAAGTTGTCACCAAAAAAACTCAAGAATTGTGTTTCAGCTTTTTTTTTAATTAGATTGAACAAACAGCAAAAATATTTTTTTGAGTCTCTACTTACCATTGACTTCTATAGTAGTTTTGGCCTTTTCCCCCAACATTCTTCAGAATATCTTCTTGTTTTTATCAACCAAAGAAAGAAATTCATAAAAGTTTAGAATCGCTTAAGTGTAAGGTAATTGGAAATTGTTTGAACTGTCCCTTCAAATCCTAATGGTTCACTGTAAAAATGCTGGGTCCACACAATCAATTTGTATTGAGACAACATGAAGAATTTAAGTTAACTTATTAGTTTTTACAAATTTAAGTGGATTGAACATAAAACAATTAAGTTGTCCCCCTAGAAAACAATTGTGTTGTTTCAGCTCATTTTAAATAAGCAGTTTGAACAAACTGTGAGTGTTTTACAGTCACTGCTTTGTGTTTAGCGTAAAAGGAGAAACACAACTGATTCTAATGCTGACAGCTGTTTTTTTTTCATGGATTATCAGCGGGTTTTACAATGTGTGATAAGGACACGCAGTTCTCTTTTTTGCGATAACATTTAGTGTGAGTAAATGTTAAATATAATCTCAATACTCTAAATACAAAGATGTTGTGACCTCACATTATTCAGTGGAGCAATTCATAATAACTTGCATTAGCTCCGCTTTTAAACCAGTTTTATATGCTGAAACCTTTTAGTTGCCAGACAACTCGTATTTAAACTATATATGGTGTAGCTTGGAATATGAGCATGCGATAACACATAAAGTATCACTCACAAAAAATAAAAGTGTACCAGAACGATGTGTTCATTTGGGGGTGGTAACACTTTTATTTTTGACCCACTGGTAATAGCCAAAACTTATTTTTCATTTCTACATTAGAGTTTGCAGTGTTTAAACTAAACATAAATCAATGTGTATTTCCAATAATAATAATAAAAAAAATTCTAAATTATAAAAGTTTGCATTGTTAGGCTACTTTTGAAACATTTGATCTGTAATGTAAATTAAAATGCATATATAGATAAAGGACAAAATATGCTTTCAGTGAACATTAACAAGGTCATAGGTAGCTGTATTTAAAATAAACAAGTTTAAGCCAGTAAATCTAGCACAAATCCTTCTGCTACTTTTGACCCACCCGTGTGTTACTTTTGTGTCTACTGACGAGGTCAAAAGTAAAAATGTGCAGTTTATGTTTAAGGTAAAACTATTTAAAAGTTGTTCTACATTTGTACAAAATACCGCTTGACATAGATCACAGTTATGATTTAGTAACCACAGCAAAAATATATTCCTTGTTGATTATTTAAATAACCTTATCATTGACTCTCCCTCATGTGTTTTTTTTTCTTTCTGTTGAACACAAAAGAAGATATTTTGAAGAATGCTTGTTGCTGGCACCCATTGGCATCCTTAGAATTGAAAAAATACAATGAAAGTCAATGAGTGGTAGACTGTAAAATAAATCTGGTTGCCTTAAATTTTTAAGCAGAATCAAATCAACCTTATGAGTCATTTGAACTTGTATTATATTAAACTGACTTAAAAGAACTTGCGTAACTCATAAAATTAAGTTGGAACAGGATTAACTTAGTTTAATAAGTTAGAAATAACTAAAAACATATGCTGTCATGATCTGCTGCGTAAAAAATATGCTGGATAATTGGCGGTTCATTCCGCTGTGACGACCCCAGATTAATAAATGGACTAAGCTGAAAAGAAAATGAATGAATGAATATGTTGTCATGACTCTAATCATATATATTTTTTACAGTGTAGATATTTCACTGCATTTTTTCGAAATATCTTATTTTGTGTTCAACAGAAGTAACTCAAATAGTTTCTGAACAAGTAAAGAGTGAGTAAATGATGAAGTTTAATTTTTAAATAAGTTAATTTTCTCATTAATACCAACATTAAGCATTAAGATTTAATAAGATCTATTACATTATTCTCTAAATTAGACGCAAGAGATTGCTTCTTAAGATGTGTGCAATCGATCTGTGCTATTTTAAAACACCCGTTTTCTTCCACTTCTGTATTTTGTTGAAGGTGAAAGGTTCAGAGATTTTTTTCCCCTTTTTTCCAGACAGATCTTTTGAAACAGACTCTGAGTAAGAGCTGGGTAGCTGTCATGTGAGGGCTAGATTAAACTATATAAATATTTAATCCTACTGTACTATATTTAAATGAAAATGTTAACCACCCTATAAATACACAAAGAAACGTTGTTGGGTGCATAAGAGGAAAAACTTGAGATATGAGATATGATTATATTCTTGCTCTCATATTTGCTCACTTCCTGTCTGGTAATTCTTGTTAAGTATTTGCACATACTTTGCACACAATATTACGGTGGCCGGGAGAGCGTAATGAACAACTTAAGAAAACACATGCATAGAAAAAAACAGCAAATTAAGAAAGTTAACGGTTTACCAGCACGTGTACTGCAGATACTGACAATGCAAACACAAATAGAAAAATGTGCTGCGAATAGCATGGACCACAATCAAAATATATTGTAGGAGATGAACTAAAAATGTGACCAACCTGGCTAGGATTTGCTTATTGTGCAGGGACTATTGCTCAGTGAAGTTGTAGGTGATTTGAAGGTGAGTTTTTTGTTTATTTTAACACCCTGATTAAACAATTCCTTTGTCTTTTGCATGTTATTAGCCTAAATAAACTGATGATTAACTGTGTCGTTATTAGATAACTAAACTGACTTACTATCCTCAACTAAATATGAGTTCAACATTAATGAAAATAAGTTCACAATGATCATTGTTAAATTCTAATAAATTGCAGATAAGAAAAATAATTTTAAAAATAGTCAGGCCCTTTTAGTAGGCTAATGATGGAAAAGACAACATGATACACTACCTGACAAAAGTCTTGTCCAGTTGTAAGAGCGACAAATAATAACTTGACATCTAGTTGATCAATTGGAAAAATGAGAGATTTTTCCGATGAATCATGTGTTGAACTGCATCTTCACAAATAATGCAGAAGACCTATTGGAAACTGCATAGACTCAAGATTCTCACAGAAACAGTCAAGTTTGGTGAAGAAAAAAATCATGGTTTGGGGTTACATTCAGTATTACGGGCATGTGAGAGATCTGCAGAGTGAATGTTAACATTAACAGCCTGAGGTATCAAGACATTTGTGCTGCTCATTACATTACAAACCACAGGAGAGGGCAAATTCTTCAGCAGGATAGCGCTACTTCTCATACCTCAGCCTCCACATCAAAGTTCCTGAAAGCAAAGAAGGTCAAAGTGCTCTAGGATTGGCCAGCCCAGTCACCAGACATAAACATTATTGAGCATGTCTGGGGTAAGATGAAGGAAAAGGCATTGAAGATGAATCCACAGAATCTTGATGAACTCTGGGAGTCCTGCAAGAATGCTTTCTTTGCCATTCCAGATGACCATCAAATGATCAATAGAAGTCAAGTTATCATTTGTTGTTGCTAATACGTTTTGTTATTTGTGTTTACATTGTGAGGATTTGCATGTGTGCTGTCAAACCGATGAAGAGGTTTTCTTAATTTGTTGGTGTTTCCATTGCAGTGCGTATAATATAGTCATACTATTTATGCAATTATATTCATTTTTGTGTGACGTAATTTGAACTGGAACATGAAGCGAGTGCGGGACATAAAATCGCCCCTCCCCTTTTTCTAAAAACAGCCAATAGCATTGCTTTTTTTAATCGCAGCTCTGCCAATGAGAGACATGAAACTGAAGTGCACATAGCAATAAGCTGTGTCCGAAATCGCCAACTAGTCGAGTAGGTACTACATTTGAGTCTACTACATGACTACCTAGATTAGTATGTTCTATATCACACGAATGTGACTAGTAGGAACAGAATTCGGACATACTACATCTGCTATTTGTCATTATTACATGGTCTACCTGCGACCGTTAAGTTGATTCACTCCCATTTATGAATTCTTTCATGTGGCATCATGGGATAGTATAGTGTCCATCGGATGCACACTACAGAAATCTTGGCGGAAGTAGTAGGTCACTTCTCGTCTAATGTTTTTTGGACACAATATATTCTGACTGCTCACATGCCGATTTTCACATACAGTATCCCTGTGCAATCTCAAATGCAGCCAAAGTGTTTTGAAGGGGCAGGACAAGTCAGATACCAGAGAGCATTTGATTGGTCACAAGATTTGATGAAAAACTGAAGTATGAGTTGACATCAAAAAATTGTGGATCCATTTAGGTGGAAGTGACAGATTGCAAGCTTTGGATTTTTATAACTTCTTAATGTGGATTTTGCCAATGTTTTGGAGCACACTTGTCTATAGATATTCTTAAGAATAACACACTTATACTGACATCTATAACACTTTATTTTCAAAATTTTAACACTTCATTTTTTATTTATCTCTTAGAATGGCCTTCAATACAACTCTTCACACGCACTCCCACTCTGATGTATCAATCCACCCTGAGAAATCAACACTGGACATCGATGCCATTATGGAAAATATTACCATTGTCCTATACACCATTACCATCATCTTTGGCATCAGCGGGAACTCTGTGGTCATCTGGGTGGCAGGTTTTCGCCTTAAACCCAACGTCAGTAACGTTTGGTTGGTCAATCTCGCAGTAGCAGATCTGATCTTCTGCTTCACCCGAATCATTTCACTCATCAAAAACCTCTTCTTTGACTACTGGCCTTTTGGAATCTTTCTCTGCAAGTTCAATGGTTTCTTTAAGTACGCCAACATGTTCTGCAGTGTTTTTCTTCTGGCTGTCATCAGTGTGGATCGAACGCTCTGCGTCTGGTGTCCGGTGTTCACCAGGAAACGACGGACAATATGTGCTGCTCGTGTTGTCAGTGTGGGAGTTTGGATCGTGGCTGTGATCTTTAGTTCTCCATACTTTGTTTACCGGCAGGTCTACCTTGGTGACAAAAACTTGAGCAAGTGCTCCCTGGAGGTCAGAACAACTTAGCATTTCTGTTTGAATTTATAGTTGATGTCTAAAATTGAGCAATTAGTTACATATGAAGTTTTATCTGCATTCAGTACTTACAGAATAATTTAACGTGCCCTTGAATTCTAGTAATCAGATTTCTGATACCCAAAACAGGGACATTTTCCACTTACACTTTTTGACCAGTGGTCAAAATATCATTTGTGATGACACCGAAAAAATGATGTCTGCAAAATTGTTGCAATCAATTTATGTGTTGAATTTAAACACAAATTAAATTTAGTAATGTTCAAATTCAGCCCAAATAAATTGTTTACAACCACTTAATTAAAAAATAAATTTAGTAAATCCAAGGAATCATCTTTAAATCATTTTTTTCAGTGATAGGAGTTTGAAAAATGCAGACATGTTGTACATTTTTAATTGTTAATGAAAAACAGCTCCATATGAGGAACCTAAAATTTTGACTGCCTGGAAAACATATGTGATCTGTCAAATCTTGTTTAGTAAAAATGGTAAATTTCAGTTGGGAACACATTTACACTCAGAAGTTTTTTTTTTTTTTTTTGCTCGTTCAAATAACTTGTTTAAAATGAGCTGAAACAACACAATTCTTGATATTTCATTGGGACAACTTAGTTTTTTATGTTCAGTCCACATAAATTAGTTAAAAGTGTTAAGTTAACTTAATCGATTTGCGTTGGGACAACATGAATGAATTGTGTTGAACCCTGCATTTTTTCAGTGTAGGACAAAAATGATCTAATTAGCGAACATTAACCTCATTAATTATTAAAAGTAAATTCTGAGTGACTGATGTTGGTTTGGCTCAGTCACAGTTGTGTCGTTAATATTTTTTGGTATTACTGCTAGTTATTTTATTTTCAAGATCCAAGGTAAAATATTTGTTTGTGCTTTTAACATGGCAATAAATGTGACAAAATGCTACTCAAACATTCAAACATATGCTGGTAACCAGTGGTGTAGTCCTAAAATAAATGTGGTGTACTATTACCGACCCAACCCAAATTTTAAATGAAAGTAGGCAAAGAAACCACAAGAGTCAATGTTTTTTTTATTAATTAGCTATATTTATATATATATATATATATATATATATATATATATATATATATATATATATATATATATATATATATATATATATATATATATATATATATTTACATACAGTTAAAGTCAGAATTATTAGCCCCCCCCCCTTTTAATTTTTTTTTCTGTTTTAAATATTTCCCAAATTATGCTAATCAGTATGTCTGATAATATTATTTCTTCTGTGGAAAGTCTTGTTTGTTTTATTTTGGATAGTATAAAAGCAGTTTTTACTTTTTTAAAAACCAATTTAAGGTCAAAATTTTTAGCCCCTTTATATGTTATTTTCAATAGTCTACTGAACAAACCATCGATAAACAATAACTTCCCCGATTACCCTAGCCTGACTAGTTAACCTAATTAACCTAGTTAAGCCTTTAAATGTCACTTTAAGCTGTATAGAAGTGTTTTGAAAAATATCCAGTCAAATATGATTTACTGTCATCATGGCAAAGATAAAATAAATCAGTTATTAGAAATGAGTTATTAAAAGTATTAAGTATTAGAAATGTGTTGAAAAAAAAATCACCTCTCCATTAAACAGAATTGGGAAAAAACAAATACTATAGAAGTTAATGGTTACAGGTTTCCAGCTTTCTTCAAAATATCTTCTTTTGTGTTCAACAGAATAAGAAAAGACAAACCGGTTTGGAACAAGTAAAAGTTGAGTAAATGATGACAATTTTCATTTTTGGGTGAGCTTTACATTTAAAAAGGAAAAATATTTAAACAAATTGGTTCATTTTAAAGGGAGATGCTAATAGTCTAATCCTACTCAATGATTTATGCTTAGCCAATAGTAGTTATAATGTTGTAAATTAAAAAAAAAAAAAATGAGGAATAAAAAAGCAAAGCACACTTCAAAAACTCAAATAAGTTACAGTGTGTAGCTTGTTTAATCAATTTAATATTACTTTTGGGGTAAACAAAGAAAAATGTGTAATAATATTTTTTTTAATAAGTTACAACACATTTTAAAATTAATTGATACGTTTACTGAGTAGTTCTGTCAGTGTTTAATCCTGTGCATGAATGTATGATAGATAAATGCCACATGCACTGTGATGCGTTTTATATTCATAGTTAATTTTGAAATAAACATAGCAAAATATTTGTTAGGAGTTACATTTTCGCTTGAGGAAACCAGCTGAGCTGATGAAGGGAGCGCCGAGGAAGCAGTAGATGGGGAAACCCGAATGCTCCTCCATGACATTGGGGTACAAGTGATAAGTGTTTCTGTAGTAAAGAACTGCAAATACATATACAGATATTATAACAATCTATCGATAAACACATCTTCTGCATTCGCTCTGCATGGCTGTGGTTTACTGATTAAATGAAAAACGAGTTGAAAACGGAGCAGCGGAAGTCTGCTGCCGTTTTCATATAAAATTTAAAGGGGACTCGGCCAATAATTTATTAGAGTACAGTTCATGATCTAATCGCAAAACTTTTAGGGGGGCTGAATAGAAATATAGGGGTGCTAAAGCAACACCCATGCTGTTTTACCTCAATGTACCTAAAATTATCTCACAGCTGATGCGATCGTCAGGGGACGAGGAATGGCGCAAGTTATACAAAAATGCACCAATTGCAACAAATTAAGATGCAAGTTAAAAAAACATTTGGTATACAGTTAATGGGGTAACATTCAACACTGAATAAAGCACTTAAACAGTACCTGAGGTGTTCATTGTCATTCAGCCATGACATCGCAGAAATCGTAGAAACACTAATTCATCGACTCGCCTTTGGGGGCTGGCTCCAGGAAATCCAAATGATTTCTGACTGCAATGCTAAATTGGCCATTTTTACAGCTGCTAAAAACATGTTTACAGCCTGGTAAAAAAGATAGCTTTGGTTCATATAGCTAATATTACCCTTCATGACAACTGTGTGGGGGTGTTTTTTTAATAACTCTTCCATTTTGATTTTATTTAAATTAATTAAGTCTGCATAATTAAGGGCATGGTCACTTGAGTGACAGCGAAGTCTTGCTGCTCGCTGTCTCGTCACCTCAGCTGATTCCGGCTGATTAGCCACTGAACTCGGCATAAACATGGTATTTTTGTTTTGTTTAATGTTTTTTTTACACAGTCAACTGCCTTTTGGAATTATTTCCTGCTTAGCTGTAGGCTATAAAACAGTCATCTGAAACGTCACCATACAGTGTTATGCATGGATTTCATAAATAGCCATGCACAGACTACTAACACAGACTATATTAAAGTATTTGTAAGTAATTCGCGTTTTCCCCACTGTAGAAATAAACGTCATAAGAACAATGCTTTAAAAGACTAAACACTTTATTAACATAGTATACAACCAAGCACATGTGGTCAGAACACAAAGGAGTCGCAGGTAATGAAGTATTACGTTCTCCCAAAAAAAAATCTGTCAAAGCAAAATGCCAGCATGCGCCTGTAGCTCCGCTTATGCTCCGCCTCTTTGCCCTTGTTTGGTATCCCACAGTCAGTGCAATGATAAGCTAACAAAATGGCGACGGTTGGCCGCACCTACTTGTAGCTTTTTTTGCATTGTTCAGAAACCTATGGGTGACGTCACGGATACTATGTCCATATCTTTTACAGTCTATGCTTAGCTTAAGACTTCCCTATTAGTAAAATAAAAGTCAGCATACTTAAGCTAAAGACATGTCCTGCTGTTTAAGAGAACTCAATGCGAATACAAAATGTTTTATGACTATGGTCCTGAAGATATGCATATAAGAATGTTCTCTTGCCATGTTTCTTAAATATCTGTAAACATATTATGGTATGTTTATGCTTAAGAAGAGCCAAAACCTTGCACCTTTAACTTAAGACTTCCCTATTTCTTAGTAAGATAAAAGTCAGCAAACTTAAGCTAAATACATGTACTGCTCTTTAAGAGAACTCTTAATGGTAAGAGTAAATGTTTTATGAAAATGTCCCAGAAGATGCATATGCATGTTTTATAATTGAGCCCTTTTTACTTTGCGCAGGTGAAAGAATCGTCAAAGGGCGACAATTCGGCAAAGAACGCCCTGTACAGCATTCGCTTCTTGTGTGGATTCCTGTTGCCTTTCCTGGTCATCCTGTGCTGCTACGTTCTAGCTGCTATTGGGATACGCAGAGCAAGGTTTTCTGGCAAATCGAAGCCCCTGCGGATTCTCGCTGCATTAGTGGTCGCCTTTTTCCTGTGCTGGGCCCCATACCACTGCCTGCTGCTCGCCAAGATGGTGGACAAGAAAAGCCAAGTAGTCAAAGTGGGCCTGCCTATTGCTAAGGGCATTGCGTATTTCAACAGCTGTGTCAACCCGCTGCTCTATTTCTGCATGGGACTCAATCTTCGGCAAAACTTTAGGCAAAGCATATCAGGGATTTATCGCCGAGCGCTTATGGAAGAAGTGCCCACTGTACAGTCTCAGGAAGGCACCAGGGATGAAAGCTGTAATTCCCTTTCGAAGTCTACAGGACTTAATCGAGGTCGACCTAGGCGGTTGGCTAAAGTTTAAAAGAGTTTTATTGTAATCTTACTTTTGTTATTTAGCAGTGACAGTCAGCTGGAAAATTGTACAGGGAAGACTGATCAAATCAATGTGAAAGAGTTATTTTATCTGACATTTAAGCATTAAGACTATCAACCCAGGCTCATTCTGAAAATATACCTCCTATATACATTTCTGGACACCACGAAATGCGTCCCAGGAGCTAAGTTTTTTTGCAGTTCTTGTTTTTGCGAATCCATAAGAGGACACTGTCTACGCTTTTTGAGATCTCAAATTTCTTTCGCAAGTGCCATTCACGCCTGTTGTTCTTGCGTAAAACCACCAGAGGCCGCTGTTGAGTGACTGTTTGACTGACTGAATGACTGACTGACTGAAAGATTAACTGACCCATCGATCTCCTTCCCTAAACTCAACCAATTTTATTGATTAACCCGCTCACCCACTTTCCTAAACCCAACCAAAAATTTTCAAAAGCAATCCAGAGAAAGAACCACGTTTTCAGATTTGACCACATTCTCACTCTGTTATGTACTTGTTTATTTTATTTTTTTGTTTTTGTCTTACCTGCTTTCTGAAACCGTTCTTCACCAAACTTGAACCCTGTCATCATGGTCAACTCCTCTTACAGCAGGAAAGCTGTTCATACGGAGGTAAGCGGTCAGCTGTAAGCACGAAAAGGAGCGCCGTCATACCGCCCCATAGCATTCTTTAAAAAATGAAATGCAGCCATATGGACCTATCGCTACTTAATTCGCGATCTCCAGAGATGTATATAGGGCTACGTTTCCAGAATGAGCCTATATTGAAGACTATCTATACCTGATTCTGTACATATACCTGGATGAAGAACTTTATCATGAAAAAACATGGAATATTCACCCAGATTCTGTCATAATTTACTCTCCCTTAACTTGTGTAAAACCTGTTTGACTTTTTTTTTGTCTGTTGAACAAAAAGGAAGATATTTTTTGAAGAAATCTTGCAACCTGATACTGTTGACTTCCATAGTATTTGTTTTTTTCTTGCTATGGAAGTCAATACTGGATTTTCGGCTTTCTTTAAAATATCTCCTTTAATTTACAACTGGTAAAAGAAAGATGTAAAGCTAAGGAACTACTTGAGGAAGTAAATAGTAAGTAAATTGTTATTTTTGCGTGAACTACCCCTTTAAAAAACATAAATAATAACCTTGTACTGTATATATAGAGAGTCATTTTGATAAATGTGATTTCTTTTTCATAATTCGCACATGAGGTCAAAAACAGTTTACAAAGCCTGTTTCTATGATACTAAAGCGAGCAACTGTGTATTTCTTCACAGCAAACCAATAAACTGTGGTCAGGTTTCCTGAAAAAAAAAAGTCTCTGTAGATTAATACACTTCTTCCACTTCAAGAACCACAGACTTTTGTTCCTCTTTTCTGATAAAGACATCCTAAAACTTCTTATCTTATGCCAGTAAATACATTTCAATACCCACTAACTTTATTTCAGCACAATGCTTTATTTAT
Source organism: Danio aesculapii (assembly GCF_903798145.1). NCBI lineage: Eukaryota > Metazoa > Chordata > Actinopteri > Cypriniformes > Danionidae > Danio > Danio aesculapii. Next base: position 12,598,749 of record NC_079453.1, read on the forward strand.
CAAGAATCACCACAGTGGAATGAACCATCAATTATACTGGCATATTTTTTATGCAAGATGCCCTTCAAGCCTCAATTTTATTAATTATATTTAAAAATTTTATGTTTTTTATTCGATTAATTATGGTTTCTTGGATATTCACTAATTTATTTACACCTAAATGAAGCAAATCAACACAAAGCACAGAATGCTTGAGTGGTTATCACTGACAATGACTGATTGTCTGAAAGTGAAACTTTACTGGGAGCGTTTGCCCATAACTCAGTATTTCCAAACATATCTAACACAATTTTTAATTGTTCATGTATTTACTAACATGAATATGAACAATACTTATACAGCATTCATAAATCATCATAATTCAACATTTAACATTGGTTAATGCATTGTGAGTTAACATGACCTAACAATGAACAACTGTATTTTCATTAACTAACATTAACAAATAATGTAATGAATGTGTTGTTCATTGTTTGTTCATGTTAGTAAACGCATTAATTAACATTACCTAATACAGCCTTATTGTAAAGTGTTACGCACAAAATAATCACCATTAGGATTCATGCGTAGTGTTTTGTGCATGTCTGGGCAAGTCAGCCAGTCAGTCAGATAAAATCTCCATAATAACACTACATGTAATGTCAAGGAACGAGACACTAGATCAGTTGATTGCTGTAATCTCTCTCTCTCTCTCTCTCTCTCTCTCTCTCTCTCTCTCTCTCTCTCTCTCTCTCTCTCTCTCTCTCTCCAGTTTACAGCAAAGAATCCTGCATTTCTTATGGTTTGCAGTTCTACTAGTGTAGATGATAAGGTTTTCATATTATCAGTCAGATCCTCTCTGAAAGATGCCCATGAACACACTATGAATAAAGAGTCAAAATAGGGCTTTCACAGGCATGCAATTCACTACCTGACAGAAGTCTTGTTGCCTATCCAAGTTTTAGGAACAACAAATAATAACTTGACGTCTAGTTGATCATTTGGTATCAGAAGTGGCTTATATGAAAGGCAAAGGCCTCTAGATTACGCTTATTTTAATCAAATGAAATATGATCATGCCTTGATTTTTTACTATTTATTTAGGACAGCAAGGTCTGACTTTGCTTAGAAAAGTCATGGTGCAGTGGAAAAAGAATTAATATTGTGGATGACTCCTATGAGCTTGGATGACTGCATCCATACATCTCTGCAATGACTGAAATAACTTATTAATAAAGTCATCTGGAATGGCAAAGAAAGTGTCCTTTCAGGACTCCTAGAGTTCATCAAGATTCTTTGGATTCATCTTCAATGCCTCCTCAACAATGTTCAAGTCTGGTGACTGGGCAGGCCAATCCTGGAGCACCTTGATCTTTTTTACATTCAGGAATTTTGATGTGGAGGCTAAAGTATAAGAAGGAGCGCTATCCTGCTGAAGAATTTGCCCTCTCATCTGGTTTGTAATGTAATGGGCAGCACAAATGTCTTGATACCTCAGGCTGTTAATGTTAACATCCACTCTGCAGACCTCTCGCAATAGTGTTTTCATTAAATGTAACCTCAAACCATGACTTTTCCTTCACCAAACTTGATTGATATCTGTGAGAATCTTGGGTCCATGCAGGTCCCAATAGGTCTGCTGCTGTAATTGTGATGATTGGGATGCAGTTCAACAGATGATTCATCAGAAAATCCACCTTCTGGCACTTTTCCAAATGATCAACTAGAAGTCAAGTTATTATTTGCTGCTCTTAAAACTGGGATCGACGACAAGACTTTTGTCAGGTAGTGTAGATAAAAGGATTATTTTTGCCACCCCAAAAGAGCTTTCAGTGAACAGGACATTTTAATAAATAAATAAATAAATAAATAAATAAATAATTCTGAATTGGAAAGGTCCCATTCATGTTACAGTTTCTATATAACCATTGATGCCAATAAAGGATCTTCATTTTGAAAATTGAAACTTTCTATTCGATGGCAACTTCTGTTTATTCATAAAATGGCAAAACCACTATAATGAGGTCAGCCAGCTTATAGAGTTAAGGCTGAGCAGCAGAAATGCTTCCTCATTGTCAATGACCTTAATGAAATTTTCCCTCTGTTTATTCACACTCAAGTGGTTCTAAACGTTTATGAATTTCTTTAATCTGTTAACCACAAAACGAGTTATTCTGAAGAATTTTGAGAAATTAAGCAATCCCTGACATCTATAAACAAAAAATGAAAGTCAATGGCTGTTTCACCCCCAACATTCTTCAGTATATCTTCTTTACATCTATAACAGAAAAAAAAAAGAAACTCAAACAGGTTTGAAACAAGTGGAGGATGATGAGGGGGATAAAGATAATATAACATAAACACATAATTTGGACCTTGCATGTAGATTGCAGAAATGAAAGTGTCTGTGAGTTACATCTGTCTAAAGAAAAGCTAAATCCAGATTAAAAGTAGGAAGTCTTAATTTCCATTGCCATTTTCTTCTGAAACTCCTATGTCTGTTTTAATCTCTGACCCTGATATGTTGACATCTAGCTGTACCAGAAACATGTCTCTCTGCCATTGTTTTGTGGTGTGGCAGGTTGACAGCAGTGGTTCTCAGCTGGTTGGGCTGTGGTGCTAAAAATGGGTTGTGGGTTTGTTTGGCAATTGAACACATAGAAAAACAATGCTAAATATGACTACATTCACACAGTAGTAACTAGTACAGAAGACATACTAATGTGTTCACACACTTTTTTTGTTTATTTACAGAGCTGCTACAATCAGGGGCTGTATTTTCTGTATTTCAGCAGTCTGATACAAAAAAACTAACATAAATTAGAACATTAAAAATTTCAAAAATGCAAATCAATTTGATGTCAGCTGACTAACTTAAAGTGTGTCAAAAATCGATTACAGGGCTGTCTTTTGACACCAATGTTAGATGTCAATTTGATGTCATTTAGACCAGTGGTTCTCAAACTTTTAAGCCAGCGACCCCCAATGTAAGATCGTCAAGAACTCGCGACCCCCCACTACCAAAGCATATACAAACAATAAAAATAACTTTTTTTTAAGCTGTTCACAATATTTTAACTATATTTACTATACATTACATGGCTCAAAATTAACATTTTTCTTGGTAGCACTGGTGCTCCTAATATTAAAAATGTAGGCGCACCAGCCAAAATTTAGTCGCACCCATCAATTATGAGCACCGTTACTACAAGTTTTATAAACAGATTTATTGCATTTGAAATCAACACTAATTAAAACTAACAAGAAAAAAATATATATGCATGAGTGAGGAAAATATGTCTCAATGAAATCCCGTTATCACAAGAAAATACATTTTTATAATATAATTGAGTGCTTAAAAGATACACGGACCACTCACCGGCCCTGCATGCACTGCTTGACATGAATGAATCTGTTAACGATGCTTTTGACATATACCTTATTATTTGCTGTCATTTTAATAGCAATACCGCTCTTTTTATGAGCTGCAATATTAGTGTAATCTTAGTCAGTGCAAGCCCTTTTGCGATGGTGTACGTAGTGTTAAATTTTACATATATCTGCTACTTGCACTGCTGACAGCATCTGGCGATTAAATGAAGGATTAAACCGAACCTCTTGGGCTTAAAATAGATGTGGCAAACAGTTACCTGAAAATTCCGTCCCACAGACTTTACAGTGAATGCTTTAGTTATTTTCATAGTGGACTTGAAACCAATGGAAGTCTTTTATCCACTCTTCGAAAAGTGTAGATGGTGGATTAACCTTCACAACATGATCAGTAATCAGATGTGGCAATATTTGTAGCTTTAGGTGGTTTCTAAAACTAAATCTGTCAGTGTTGTTTTCATTCTCATCTTCAGTCCTTTATATTTTTGCGGTTGTCACTCTGAGTTGACTGAGTGATTGACAGCTGATTTTAAGCAGTGGGCCAATAAGAAGAGCGCAAATGCGGGGCAAGTGTTGTGGGCTTTGTTTCCTGCAGCAAGTTGACATGACAACTGTTTTAAACTGTTCCTGAGCGCTGCGTATATTATGCATTCATAATATGCAAAGATGCATTCTGCCTGAATGTGTCCTAAATACTTTATAAATTCATCCTGATATTTCTCACGTTTCCTACTTTTGTCTGATGGGGTCTTGCTCTTATGCTTATTCAAAGTAGACGGTTCCGGTTTACACATCCAGATGCGTGCTGTATTAATACCTAGTGAGTTATTCACTGCACAGTTATGATGTTCCATTCACTTTTTAAAAATATTAATCAATAATATCTTTTAAAAAATGTAAAAAATATTAGCTTTCACTTGTAATACTGAAAAATATATATTATAATCACTGAAAATTACACAATTTTTAAATCATTCTCACGACCCCTTGAAATTATTCTGCGACCCCCGCAGGGGTCGCGACCCCCAGTTTGAGAACCACTGATTAAGACCATGGGTTCTGAAGCCCGCAATCGCCAAAATAACAATGCCAGTGACTCACAACCCCCAATATCCTTGAGGTGGTCTTAAATATATAAACCTTGCACATAACGCCACACACATACCAAATAGGCCCAAGTCTATTCATAATTTAATTTTTAAGAACGCCGCTTGGTTGACTATCCTCCATGTTCAGTTGTGACTTGTATTTATTTTGATTTATGTGAGTGCCATAAAGGTGAAAGAAAGTTTAACCTGGTGCCATAAAATCAATGTGTTGTGTCTTTAATATAACATAATCACCCCAGGAGTCGCAAATAAATCGAAAGGCTGATGGCATTTTATTTGATTGTCGTTTATTTAATGTAATTATTAACCACTATTTTTACCATATTATGGATAAAATATGGTAATCGTAATAGTTTATTAAAATGAATTCCCCCCCCCCCCATCATTGTCCCGCGACCCCCACTTGGAATTGAGGCTTTCAGATGAATGAACTTCTTTAGAATAATTTTTCTGCCGTGACTTTCAACCCAGGCTCGTTCTGAAAATGTACCATTATATACATTTCTGGATAGTGCCAAATATGTCCCAGGAGCTACGTTTTTGTTTTTGCAAATCCACCAGAGGCTGATGTGTACGATTTTTTTAGATCTCAAATTTCTCTCTGAGTGCCATTCGGGCCTGCTGTTCTCACGCAAATCCACCAGAGGCTGCTGTCGACTGACTGACTGACTGACCGACTCACTCAACTGACCCACCCTACTTCTTCCCTGAACCTAACCGATTGTGTTTTCAAAAGCACCGATTGACTGGTCCACTCACTTCCCTTAACCCAACCAACAGTTTTAAAAAGCAATCCAGAAAAAAGAAACACCCTAGTCTGATAATTACCATGTTTTCAGAATTTACCATATTCTCACCTTGTTGTTTACTTGTTTATTTTATTTTTTGGCTTCTGTTTTTGTCTTAGCTGCCTTCTGGAATTGTTCTTCGCCAGACTCAAACCCCATCATGGTTAAATCCTCTCTGTGCCAACATACATGTCGAGCTACTGGACAAACTGGTAAAAGCAGGAAAGCCGTCCATAAGCGGTCAGCTGGTAAGCGTGAAAAGGAATGGCGTCATACTGCCCTAGTAGTGTATGTTTTAAAGACAAAATGCAGCCGTAAGTACTTCTGGCTACATAAAGTTTTATAAACTAATTTTGAGAGGAGCATGTGATATGATTGATCGTGGCTGGCATCACATTAATAATCATTGCTAGTCCAATCAGATATCATTGCTAGACCAATCAGATTAATTCTAGCTTCCAATAAATAAGCCTATTTTCTAATCCTACCTTCCTTATCTACGTTTTTTGAAGAAAACCCCCTATCCACCCAATCTCCCCCTTTCCTTCTTTACTGGGGGAGCTCTCGAGACCTACCTGATCTCGAACCCTGCATGCCAAATCTACAAATTTATATCAGGCCAGTGCCGTGCACAGACTCTTAAATGGGCAGGTGCTCGTTCATGCTACGTGGGGGGATGTGACGGTTGCAGAAATCACGCTAAGGGGATTAGCTCTTTTTCTGGGGTATTTTGTGTCCCCAGAATGTGTCTGTAAAGTTTCAGCTCAAAACAACCATCAGAGTATTTGTTATAGCTGTCTGAAGTGTCTGTATTATAGCCGGTAAAACCTGGTTGCTGTTTTTTTGTACTGGGCCTTGAAAGATAGTCCTCCTCGCCCACCGTTCCCACGTGCCTGTCAGCAACATGCCTCAATCGCTGCCCTCGGTTGCCTCAGGAAGCAGATCTCACGTCGCGTTTGTGAGAAATACTACAGTAAGAACTTTACCAATGAGTATGTGATGCATTTTTGTGAGTTGCAACCATGAGTCACACACAATGTCGTTACAGGGTGTGTGTGTGCGTGTCCTCACTGTGTGTGCGCGTGAACTTTGTAACGACATTGTGTGTGACTGCGCGTTTAGCTTCGCACTCTGTTTGCACGCATATGTGACAGGATACAGGTTAATCTCCACTGCTGTATGGATATCTGTTATGTTAATGTAGAAAATAAACCTGATTTAACGTCCACAAACCGGGATTGAAGCATCTTCCTTTATAATTGTTCTAACACGCGGCTGTGCTGATGAAGTAAATCTGAAGTAAATCTTTGTAATTCATTACACACGTGCACTGTTTTAAAACATGTTAAACATGTGAAACTCACTCTTGATCACATTTGATGATGATTGATGATCTTAGCGAACTGAACAGACCTTTTATTCCCGGTTGCTTTGCGCACGTCTGGTCTTGTTGATATGATTATACACGTGACAACCGAGACATGTTAATACGCACAGCTGTCAATCAATTCGGTGGGCGGGGGGACCGCACTCCTATGTCAAGTTGCAGTCGGTCTGAAAACCGCTCCAATTGGTCCAACGTTTTTTATGTTGTTAAATTTGAAAAAAAAAAAAGGACTGGGTGTGTTTATATCACCACAATATGACTGTCTATACACTATATCTACACACATGTCTGTCCAAACAGCTTTAAAAGTAGATTTTTCACCATAGGTGCCCTTTAAATTATGAAACTGTTCTTCACACTATGTTAAAGGGTTCTTTGAAGAACTTTTTTCCAAAAGTTCTTTGAGGAACCAAAAAAATTAAGATCCTACATTCTACATTATCTCACAAAAAGATGCAACAACACATATTCAGACACTACTTTCATTCTTATTTGAGCTAGTTGCTTAGCACCAGCCAATTACCAGCTGAAACCAGCTCACACCAGCAGACATGCTTCAAAATGTGTCTGGTTTTACAAGAGATCTGCAGGATGGTAGCTCTATAGGAACAGAGTTGAAAATTCATGTTTAGATGCTGATGTTAGCAACAGTTTTTTTTCCCCCATTTTAAATGCTTAGCGGACTGATATAAAAACACGACACATCATACTCTGAACTCTTGTGGTCTTCCTAAAAATCCCAAACACTGACAGTGATCAAATGCTGCTATAACCATGTTGTCAGATAACACCGGGTGTGTGAGAAACCATTAGTCTTCAAAACCATGAACAAAGTAGGCAATGTGTACGAAAATACAATCCACACTGTAAAATGATATGACAAAAACTCATGACACCTAATCTTTAAATAATGTTAATAATAAATTTAAGAATTAAATTAGATTTCAACTTAAAAAAAAGTTTGCCTAAATATTTTGTTTTAATTTTAATTATATATGTTGAGATGATTGGAAATTTTCATTTAATTCAACAAAAAAAATAAAAAATCTTGCAAGTAAATCTTTTGTTGTTTATGATCCCAACTTGCTTATTACTCTTTCCCTCTCCATATGCACCAGAGACCTTCTTATGTTCATTCATTCATTTTCTTTTCAGCTTAGCCCATTTATTAATCAGGGGTTGCCACAGCGAAATGAACCACCAACTTATCCAGTATATGTTTGGATGCCCTTCCAGCCACAACCCAACACTGGAAAACACCCATACACACTCTTTCACACATACACTACAGCCAATTTAACTCAGTCAATTTACCTGAAGCGCATGTCCTTGGAGGTCCTTGGGGGAAACCAAAGCACCCGGAGGAAACCCACGCAAACACGGGGAGACTCCACACAGTGCAAACTCCACACAGAAATGCCAACTGACCCAGCTCAAACCAGCGACCTTCTTGCTGAGAGGCGATCGTGCGACCCACTGCGCCACCGTGACGCCCCACCTTCTTATAAACACTCCATATTTCTGGGTAAACATTGTGCAGTTCTGACTGTGCTTCAAGGTGAGTGGGTTTGATAAACCACCTGTGTGAAACACACTCTTTCCTCTGTGGTATCTGACACTGAAATACCACAGTCAGAAATCCCCCGACAGAAAGTCAACCATCCTTCATAAGAAACGTAGAGGAAGAAAGAACTTCCGTTTATGCTTTTTCTCTCTCTCTATTTCATGTCTATTGAATAATAAAAGCATAAACAGAAGTTCTTTCTTCCTCTGCATTTCTTATGAAGGATGGTTGACTTTCTGTTTATCTATCTGCCACTCCTGATTATTAATAGCATCCTGTCCATATATTCATTTATTGTAAATCTGTTCATAGCTAATACAACCTGTATATAATGTTCATAGTACATCCATCTGTAAATATTACCATAGTTTTTCTATAACTGCACTTTATAACTACCTGTATCCTGCACTTGCTGCTATTGCACTGCTGGTTAGACCGAAACTGCATTTCGTTGCCTTGTACTTGTACATGTGTAATGGCAAATCCCTGTGTGCTGCGTTTATATTCTTACAAGAATATTTTTAGAACTGCATATCTTTCTGTTTTCTTGTGACTTGTGAATTTTAATAAGATCAAAATTTATTTGTGTAAACTATATACAATCAAGCCTGAAATTATTCATACCCCTGGCAAATTCTTTTTTGTGAACAGATGTTTTTATTATTTCAGTTTTTATTTAAGAAAGCATACAGCATATGACTATATCGTAAAACAACCCTGAATCCCCACCCCCCACCCAGGTAGACCCAGGTTAAAAGATTGCTGTAAAAAAAGGGGGGGGGGAGAATAATGTTAAACCAAATAAAGAGTAGAAGCAAGTACAAATAAATAACTATTACATCATGAGATACATAAAGTACATATAAACAGAAAAGCTGCACATTAGAAGGTAGAAACAAAAGATTTGACAATAGCAAAAGCTTTAATCCAGGACTTAACAGTTTTTGACTGAGCTCCATGTACACTCGCTGTTGAAAGTTCCATACAAATAATGTCCAGCAAAGACAGGCCCCACTGACGTCTACTCATAATATGAGGAGGGATCCAGCGGCAGACCAACATTTTCTTAGCAGCTATGAAGGCAGCTAAAAGCTTTTTTGCTGCATTGAGAGTGACATGTTAGAAAAATCATGTAGGAAAAGCATACTGGAGTCAGTTCTATATTCGTTTCCTAACAAAAACGAAGTATCACGAGCCAGCAGAGACGAAAAAGAAGTGCAGGACATTCCCAATAATAATGAAAATAACTGCCCTCTGTGAACATAAATTACATAAACTACAATCTGGGGAAGGTGATGAATGCATATAAAATCGTTTTAAAGGGGATAAATAGAGTCTATGCAATAGTTTCCAATGTGTCATTTGGTAATTTGTGTCCCAAATTTGCTCCTGGCAAATTCTGATATAAATTTTCAGCTTTTATTTACATTTGAAGTCACATTTGTCAGGGGTAGGAATAATTTCTGTATATTCCCTATAATGACTGTCGTTCAATTGATTTATTTATAAAGTGGAAGTACATTTGGAGAACATTTTTTTGTTTGTGTGCGTGTCTCGCTCTCTCTGTCTCTCTGTGTGTGGTAATTTCTGTCTTAGCACTTACAAAAATAACACAACAAAGACAAGTGATAAACAGTGAATAATAATAATAATATTACATAAATTACATATTATAATATACAATAATATTATTCACAGTATTATTTATGTATATTATGTGTATAGTGAGATAAATGTTCTAATAAGTTATCTTTCTATAAGGTTGTAAAATTGCTCTTACATCCAGTGTTGTGTTCATATCCGCTTGTTAAGTGTGACATCACGCGAAGTGGCTTTCGGGTTCAAGCGCTCCATCAAACTGTATAGGGAGACTCAATAAATGGTAATAATTAACGTTTACAAAGTGATATAATAGTTTCGAAAATCACGATTGCAATATATATATATATATATATATATATATATATATATATATATATATATATATATATATATATATATATATATATATATATATCCATGCCTAATATCCGATGGCCAGAAAGTGATTGATTTTTTATAATTTTTAAAAATATTGGTGTCTGTGATGCAGCAAGTCCAGAGACTGTTGTGTAGACAGTTGTGTATTATATAAAATTCATTTAAATGTGTTATAGGACAAAAAAATTGAAATAAACGAGCATTTTCTCAATTCAAATGAGTAGTGGCTTGGACCCGGAAACAGTATTCCAGACGGCACTGATACGTCACAACTTAACAAGCGGATTTATGTTGGCGTTTGAGATATGACATTTGGTTTTACTTTGTCCATGTAGCTGAATAACAATAAAGCTCATCTTGACTTGACTTGATTACTACTACTATTAATGTTATTATTGTTATTATTATTAAAAATAAAAACACACACCATCAATCGGAAACATGGTTGCATATTTACCCAATCTTAACTCGTCACTCAAAAGCAACTATTTTATTTGTTAAGTTTTAGTTGCTAAATCTATTTTTATATTATAATATTATTTATAAATTTATTAAAAGTTTTTTTTTTAAGCACAGCCATAACAATGTTTATATATAAATAAATGTTTAAATCTCATCTGTTCATTTTAGAAAGCAATCACATCTCATCAAAAGACTTAAATTAAACCAGTATTTTTATTTACTCTGTATTTAATTGAATCTTTTCTATGAACATTTTTTGAAGTGTCAGAGTTCTGGATGAAGACCTTAAAAGAATAGTTCGTCCAAACAAAAATGTACTCACAATTTACTCTCCCTCAAGTGGTTTCAAACTTATTCTAGTTTCTTTTTTCTGTTGAACACAAAAGAAGATATTCTGAAGAAATCTGTAACCACTGACTTTAAGTAAAGAAAACAATGCTATAGAAGTTATTGGTTACCGGTTTCCAGCTTTCTTCAGAATATCTTTGTGTTCAACAGAAAAAAAGAACTCAAACTGGCTCAAAAACAAGTAAAGAGTAGTGAAGGAAACAAGTGAAGGAGCAGCATCAACAGATATTAAGCAGACAGTCTACTAATACTCAAATGTACTATCAAAATAAATTATTACCAAAAATCTTCCTTTTGGTTTGAAGATGTATATTTTTGGAGTTTGAATAACATTCAAGGTGAGTAAACAGACACTGTTTTAATTTTGGGCTGAAGTAACACTTTACACATCATCAGCTGAGAACAGAAGTGGAAACTGGAAAAATAAAAACTACATTTTATTTAAGTATACTAGTGCAATACACTTAAATTGCTCTATTTTTAGTGACTAATGTTTTACTTAATGTACTAAAAGTTTATTATTAATAGTACTTAAAATAAACTAGTTGAGTGTACTTAACTGTGCTATTTGACACACCATGAAGGTGAACTAAATGTGATTTCAATGTACTGTTGCAGTATTTACAAAAATACATTTTAAACCACTTTTAGTACATGACTTAATACTAGTTAGTTTCATGACTTTTATACTGTGCAAATAAAATAAACTTATACATTACTTAAATATATAAACCACAATTTTACACTTTTAAACTCATACAGATACCAATAACTGTAAATGATTGCCCAGCAAATGTTGCCCATCTGGTAAACCCTAATTCTCGCAAGAAACACAGACACACACACACACACACACACACACACACACGCACACACACACACGCACACACACACACACACACACACACACACACACACACACACACACACACACACACACACACACAGACACACACACACAGACACACACACACACACACTTAGATAAAAGGCCCGATAACCTATTCAAATCAGTAAACATTTCCATAACATCAAGTTTCCCATGACCTTTGAAATGTGTTATTTCGAAGTTAGTGAAACCACTATAACAGATACCGGTTGAACAGCTGACCGCTCTTTTCGATAAAACAAAAACAATGTTATGCAAAAACTGATCGGCAACTGATCTGAAACTGTAGCTCAATTGTTTTACTACAAGAAGGCCATTCTGACAAAACTTTAACTGACTTGCTACCCATTATTCTCCTTTGCCTTTAAATTAATAAAGTCTTGCATGCATCACATTCGATAACTACAATATATACTACCTAGTTTCTTAAAATGATTATTTTTAAATAATGTTATGCATTTCTTTGCATTTTATACAATGTTCTGGTTAACTTTAGGGATGCCCAGATCCAATCACTTGATTGGAAATCGGGCCCGATCATTCGGTTTCAGATTCGATCGGAATTGGATGTTGGCACAGAGTTAGACCTCTTTCTTCATGACTTTGTTGCAGAGACGCTATTGGTTAAATGCTGGCAAAGTAGAACACGGAAGCAGCTTAAAGCGGAAAGCGTGAGTATGGCTGCAGTCTGGAGGTATTAAAAAGTTGATCATGACAATATTACCATTGCCAACATTTTGAGATATGTAAACTTGCCACTGCAAGAGGTATAAAGGAAAAGGCTACATTTAACACAACAAACCTGATAATACACATCAAAAACAAATTAAGAACCTCCATTTGAAACGCTATCTTGCCACTATTTCACTGAGAAAGCTCTGCCAGCCCCTTAAAAGAAGATTTCTGACAAACTACTTGTCCTGCTATAAGATGTACCCCATGTTTCATTCACCACAGACATATGGAGTTCGTCTGTAGATCCCATGTCTCTACTAAGCCTTTATGTATTATAGACAGCAACCGGGGGGACGGGGGGGATCCGTCCCCCTTAGTTTTAGAGACAGACCCTTTAGAAACAGGTGATTAATAATTATACGAACGTATGATCTCATACAGCCGTCCCCCCCACTTTTAAAATGTCCACTACGCCCCTGATTATAGAAGTATCGGATCAGGTTTCGGAATCGGTAGATACTCAAAATCAAATCACTCAGACTCGAGGGCAAAAAAAAAAACAGGATCAGGACGTCCCTAGTTAGCTTGTTAAAGGGATAGTTTACCCCAAAACATTAAAATTGACAATTTATTCACTGTTAAGCGGTTTTATGCTACAAAACTGCTCTAGTATCCATGGTTGGAAAAACAAACACTATGGAAGACAATAGTTTCCAACATTTTTACATTGTCTTTTTTCTTTCAGAAAGAAACTCATAAATGTTGAATGTAGTACTGTGTTTCTTACTCAAAATGCAGTATTGTGTACTCAGAATTCAATGTGCAAAAGCACAAATTTGCATGTCTCCTGTGCTTCCTGCTGTCTTTCCTTGTTGCAATAGAACATTATGTAACAGATACAGTGAAGCAAAACCTGTTCACAATGAAGCTACAAGTAATACCAGTGAAGTCATTTGTATATTAGTCGTAGATATGTACACTAGTTGAAAAATGCTTATTTGATACTCAAACATAGTGTAGTCAACCATATTCACAAAGAATTATATGATGCTTTTTTATCTGGAGATGAGATTGGACTGATTAGTGGAAGGAAAATAAAACTAACTGTTGCTGTTCAGGTAAGAAATCAATGTTTCTTTTATGACTTGTAAGTAAACCCTATCAGTTTAATAACCTAGACCGTCTTCATTGCCTGACAATCATGTTTATCTAACTGTCATGAAGACTGGTAACCACATGCTTATGATGCACAAAATGTGTGGACAGATTTCAGTTCCACTTGAAATCAAAATGAAAGCTTTTTAGGTGTTAACATCAATATGTTATTCTTGTTTTTAAGTTGCTATAAACTAGTGTTCTCCAAAACAGTGACAAAATTTGTCTTTAGAAGATATAAGCATTCAAAACGTGACACATTTCAGCTTCTCTCTGACTAATCAACAGACCAATACTGTCTTAAGTGTCCTGCGGCCAATAAGACATGACTGTAATCAATTATATATGCACATGTCCTGAGCATTCATAGAGAAGACACCTAGACACATGTAAAATTAACATGGAAAAAAAAGGTAAGCGGCACCATGTTTACTAGCCAACAATGAGCTTCACATTTTTAATAATAGACGGGAAAGTGATTGTGCCTTTCGCGTTAATCTTTGAAATAAAAGAAAAAAGTAATGATTTTATTTAAACATGTTGGCGCATTACTCAACCCAGACTCATTCTAAAAAACGTACCGCTATATACATTTCTGGAGAATGCCAAATACGTCCCAGGTGCTTTTTTTTCCCAGTTTTTGTTTTTGCGAATCCATCAAAGCCCACTGTGTACGCTTTTTCAGATCTCAAATTTCTCTTGTGAGTGCCATTCGTGGCTGCTGTTCTCATGTAAATCCACAAGAGGCCACTATGCAGATGTGGTGATTAAATACATAGTGATTTTACTTATTACAAACATGCACGTTAAAAATGTTTCAAATTGTAAAATTCATTCTTGAGGTGCAGCTGATCACAGAGAGTTGGAACAGATCTTTTAATTCCAGTTTCTTTTCAAGTCCTGCCTTGTGGACATGATTATACAGGTTACTATAGAGACATGTTAATATGCACCTCTCAGTCAATTAAGTAAATGAACCTTAAAATTACAGGGATTTGAATCCTATTTTCACATCAGGAAATTAAAAAAGAGACTTGTTGTGTTTATTTCACTTTAATATGACTGTGGACACACTATACCTACACACAGTTCTGTCCAAACAACTACAAAAGTTGATTGTGCATCATAGATGCCTTTTAAATTAGAGAAACAGTTAGACAGACTCGGCATTGCTATTATAGACTGTGGGTGTCATGAGTCAAATGCGATTTAGCCGCTTATTTAAAGCACATATTAAAGATGAGCTTCATGATATATCCCACCCTGTCTTCATATTGCACATTTTACGGTGCTTCAGGGGACTTTTAAATGTATGAAAGTTGGTGTAAGCATGTAACAGAAAAAACTGAGAAAACACCTTTTAAAGATTACCTTTCTTGCTTGTAGGATGACCGACAATACAACTTTTTTCTTTCCCTCCAACTCTAAAATCTCAATCCACTATGAGAAAACGACAGTGGATATGGTCTTCTACACCATCATCATTCTCCTCGGTACCACCGGGAACTCTGTGGTCATCTGGGTGGCTGGTTTCCACATGAAATCCAATGTCACTAAAATATGGTTGGTCAACCTCGCAGTAGCAGATCTGATCTTCTGCCTGACAAGAATTTCTTCACTCATCTCCAAAATCTTCTTTGACTACTGGCCTTTTGGAGTCTTTCTCTGCAAGTTCAATGGTTTCATTAAATATGCCAATATGTTCTGCAGTGTTTTTCTTCTGGCTGTCATCAGTGTGGATCGAGCACTTTGCATCTGGCATCCATTTTTTACCAGGGAACGACGGACAGTATGTGCTGCTCGTGTGGTCAGTGTGGGAGTTTGGATCATGGCTGTGATCTTTAGTTGTCCGTACTTTGCTTACCGGCAGGTCTTTCCTGGCAAGAACAACTTGAGCCACTGCTCACTGAAGGTTAGAATGGCATTAAAAATCATTGCATGTTCACCTAAATGTATTTATAATTTATTTGATTTTACTTGCAGGTGAATGGAGCAGCTGAGACTGGCAATTCAATAAAGTATGTCTACTACTTCATTCGTTTCATCTGTGGATTCCTGTTACCCTTTCTGGTCATCTTTATCTGCTACACCCTGGCTGCTATTGGGATCCACAGATCAAGACTCTCCAGCAAATCAAAGCCTCTTCGCATTCTTGCTGTTTTGGTCGGTGCCTTTTTCGTATGCTGGGCTCCATATCACTTTCTAGGGCTGGTCAAGTTGGTGAATAAAGACAACGAGGTGGTAAAAATAGGATGGAATATGGCTTCAAACTTAGCCTATTTCAACAGCTGCATTAACCCAATCTTGTACTTCTTCATGGGACTGGATGTTAGCCGACGATGCAACCAAAGTTTGTCTGGGATTTTTCGCAGAGCACTCACGGAGGAAGGCCAAAGTCTATCCCAGCAATTCACTGGGGAAGAAATCTGCAATTCCTTTCTAAAGACCAAAGGTGTTGAGTGTGTAACTAAAGTTTAGGAGTTTTTACTCTCTTTTTCTAGTTAATTTCTCAGATCATGCAAACTGTAAAGATGGTCTAACTATGTATTTATTACAATACAGGTCTTGGGTATTCCCTGAGCATACAGTATCTGTTAAGTTTCAACTCTAAAATACCTCACAGATATTTTATTATAGCAATTTGTAAAGGCTCCTATTTAGGTTAAAGCAAAATAATGCTTTTTATGTGTTTTTTTTATGTAAATAAGCTTAAATAATACTTTTATCACATAAATTCAAAATGAAACTCCCACACATCATATGTAGCACAACACTATTGCTTCACTGAGTGTCTTAAGTAGGTCAAAGAGTGTTTGTGCTGGTGCAAGTTCACAAGTTCCCTTTCAGATCGGGAACTTCGACATGCGTCTAGGAGAGACACTAATGGGAATACACAAGACGACCAATCACTCGGAAGAGTGAAGCTGCGGTCACACTGGACTTTTCAACATAAAAGATCGGGTCAGATTCTGGGTGTAGTGGTTTCCTCTCCCCGGATCATCGGCACAAGTATTGCATCACATGTTTGGGGGTCCAGCATGTTGAGGCTGGGTAACATCTTGCAACAACATCCAGCTTTTGGCCGGATGGTCGGCGAGATCCAAATTTTAAAAAAAATTGCAGATTTCCTTCTCTCTGGGTGTGTAAGCCAGAGTATTGTCAATCTGGAACGCGCTGCCTTCCAACTCGCAGTGCCGGTGCACTTCGCCACAGGCTACGAGGGTGTCAGAGAACGGGCTCTTTTCTCTCATTCCTCCAGCCTCTTCGAAGGGAATAGCTGAGTGTTCGGCTCCTTCAGCAGCTAAAAGTCTAAGCACTCGCCTGTGAGAGCTGGTTATATACTCTACTAATATCTAATCACCTATAACTGCGGAGCTGTGCTCTGCCAACCCATGGGCAAACATTGGCCCGTTTTCTTACTCTTCAGAGTGAGTGGTCATCTAGCATACTCCCATTAGTGTTTCTCCTACACACACGCCTCTGTTCCTTCCTTTGGGGAACGTGGGTTATGGACGTAACCAGGTTGTTCTTTTTTGCATTTGTTCTCTTTTTTCAAATACATACAAGGCTATGTCAAAATCAATCAATCAAACACACAAGCTCAGATAATGGTGGTTATGTGTCAATGCAAACTGTTGTTAAAGAAACCAGATCAGTATATTACATTTGTCAAACATTGTCTCAAAAGGCAACAAAGTAGATGTTTTTAGTTTAACAAGCAGAAATGCCAGCTTGATCTCATAAGAAAAAGTAACTATTTTATGTATTGACAGAAAAGAGGTTAATTCATCCAAGTTTATACGATGAATACATTAAAAAAACATGACTTTTAAAAGGAGGCCCCCAAACCCCATCCCTAAGCCTAACCATCACTGGAGGATTAGCAAATTGTACTAAAATGTATGAATGAGATTATACAAATTCTTATGAATTAGACCCTAAATCAAAATTTATGAACTGCTATGAGAATACGTGGCAATACGTGGTCAGTTTTATGGGGAAGTTGTATGGCTGCAGGGCATTTATTAGAAGCATAGAGATGACACATCTGTCACAATGGTTTACTTTATGACATAAGCAGGCTACAATTCAGAAATCTTAATTTGATTGCTATTTTTTGGGCCATTTTTGCATAATAATTCTGTTTTTGTTCTGTTACATATACCTGTACTCTCTACAGATAATGCTGATATCTGAAGCTGTATCAAAACAGTGTCTTTCTACCATTGTTTCTTGGTATAATGTGAGGGTTTATAAATGGGTCACTGGTCTTTTGACAACCTGTTTCATGGACAAGCAATGCAAAATGCAAGTAATAAAATGTGGTTAATATTTTTAAGCTTATAGCAAAACAGACCAGGAAACCAGACTAATGAATGAATTATGCAAGATTAAACACTCTTAAGTTCATAAGCTGGCAAGTAAATGTTCTATTTGCAACATTTAAGGCTTGAACACACATTCAGTATTAATCCACACAGTGGCAAAAGCTGAACTATTTTGAAATTTGACCACCGCATGTGTGTAGGAACAGCTGATGGTGGTCATAGCAACAACAAACAGCAGATGTTCGCAAGCTCACAAATGCATTTAGGGGCAATTCTTCAACTACGGGCACTTTTAGCCAGGTGAAGTTGAGTAAAAAAAAACTTGTTCAAAAGTAATGCATACATAGCCTCATAAGTTTAAACAATTTGTCTAGTTTTGAGATCTGTAAGAGGACAAACTTAGATAAGAAGAGAAATTGTTAAAGAGCCCATATTATAGATGAAATAGGGTCATATTTAGGTTGTAAGGGTCTCCAACAACAGTCTAATATGCATGCAAGGTCAAACAACACTTTGATGGTCTTATAATCTGCATTTATTTTTACCTAATTATCCCAGCGACTCCCATATGAATCGTTCAGCGATTCATTTGTTCCCAAATCCCTCCTCAGCGCGAAGCTAATCTTCGCTGATTGGACCGATGACAGCCTGCTGCGATTGGTCGACACGGACAAGGCTTCAGCGCCAGACAGAGTGAAATGCCCAGCTGCTAATCTACAATATAAAAGTAGTCACAGTGCATACACGCTTCATAGTGGATTTTGGCTGCCAGTGGGTGAATGTAAACACAGACGATGGACTAGAAAATACTGACGACTAACTATTTTATTGAGCAAAAAGTCCAAGAACTGGCGAGGAGGTCACAGTCTTCTTGCTCTTTTCACACACACACACACACACACACACACACACACACACACACACACACACACACACACAGGGCCTGCGCGTCCATAGAGGACCGGCTGAATAGAGAGGGCGCGGCGCTCAGTTATATCCGCGAATACCCGTGCGTTACACACACGAGGAGACACACACACACGGAGGGCCGGCGCGTCCATAAAAGAGCGGCTGAATAGAGAGGGCGCGGCGCGGCGCTCAGTTATATCCGCGAAAACCCGTGCGTTACACACACGAGGAGACACACACACACACACACACACACACACACAGGGCCGGCGCGTCCATAAAGGAGCGGCTGAATAGAGAGGGCGCGGCGCTCAGTTATATCCGCGAAAACCCGTGCGTTACACACACGAGGAGACACAGACACACACACACACAGGGCCGGCGCGTCCATAGAGGAGCGGCGCTGTTATATCCGCGAATACCCGTGCGTTACACACACGAGGAGACAATAATATTGAGCTGAAATATTTTGAAACTTGACCGTTGCATGTGTGTAAACAGCTGACGATCCGTAATCAAAGCGGCACGCGTCGCGTTTTCAACGTGGCTTTACACGCGATATGAGAATATAAAGAGTTAACCTGATACAGTACACGCAGTTACAAGTAACAAAACACAACTAAATACATAATGTGCAAGCTAGAGTAAACGAGGCAATAATTTTAATCGCACGTACTTACACTGGTGAAATGGGGGTAGAAACTGATCCATGATGCACTGATCCATGTTCTGACAGTCTATACTGATCCTTCCTTTAACGAACTGAAGAAGTCTTCTTTGAAAGCATATAGTTTTCAGAAGCACTCAGAACTGCTCAAGGCTGGGCTATATTGCTGATGTTTCATCTTTGATTAGACTGTCCATAATATCCATCTGCACAGCGTGACTTCATTCGACCAGTGTCTGTGTGTGTCTCTGTGTGTGTGTGTGACTTTTTTTCTGTTAGTGGGCGGGGCCGCAGGTTTCAAATCTCCCGGGTTTGTGCGCCCAACTACTTGTGTTTCGTAGCTGCGTCATCGCGAAACACCTAATGACTCGTTATCAAGACGACTCGTTTGAAGCACTATGAGTCGACTCTTTTATAGATGAATCAATAGTTTTAAACACTGTACACTTACAGATTTAAGCCTTAGCTGGATATTTCACTTCACTTAGAGCTGTGTGACACACTAGATGGAAGGGCATTTTCAAAATATATTTCAAAATAATATGGGCTCTTTAATATTATACATTTCTCAATGTACAGCTTTTATTTCAAAATTAAATAAATTATGGCAGTCAAACATTGTCTAAGATCATTTTTGTATATATTTCAACCAACATTTCCATAATATATACAATAATTATACATTTGTCAATTACAAAAATTAGTCCCTTAGGACCAAATGCTGAATTGTACACCTGTCACACTCTAAAATTTTATATTAAATTGGTTAAGAGCTTATTAGAAAATAAATAAAGTTAATTTGTATATTAAAAGAGAATGAATTCATACATTGTGAATACACATTTAATGTGTGATAATAACTTTATAAGTATTTTCTATAAATGTGTGTGGTGATGGAAATTACAGGGTGGTGGTGGAAATGACAGGGTGTTTTGGAAATGACAATGAATCAGTGTTAATGTAAAGAAACATTAATTATTTATTAGAAAAATTATTAAACTCTTAAACTCACACTTATTAATTTCAGTTTACAAAATTACTAAGCATAACCACACATGTTTTGCATGCGTAAGGCTGAGATTGATCAAAAAAAAAAAAAAAAGATTTGTCTAACAGATGAACAGTAACAGTACATACTGTGAATAACTGATTATTATTCAATAATTATATGAATTAATTTTAAAATAAAAAGTATTACACATCTACAGGGGTTGAACAATGAAACTGAAAAGCCTGGCTTTGGAGCACAATAATTTATTAGTGGGGCAGCGCGGTGGCATAGTGTGGGTAGCGCTGTTGCCTGAAAGCAAGAAGGTCACTGGTTCGATCCCCGGTTGGGTCAGTTGGCATTTCTGTATGGATTTGCATGTTCTCCCCGTGTTGGCGTGGGTTTCCTCCGGATGCTCCGGTGTCCCCCACAGTCCAAACACATGCGCTATAGGTGAATTGGGTAACCTAAATTGTCCGGAGTGTATGTGTGTGAATGAGAGTGTATGGATGTTTCCCAGTGATGGGTTGCAGCTGGAAGGACATCTGATGCATAAAACATATGTTGGATAAGTTGGCGGTTTATTCTGCTGTTGCGACCCCTGATGAATAAAGAGACTAAAGCAAAAAGAAAATGAATGAATGAATGAATAATTCATTAGTATGGTGTCGGACCTCCTTTTGCAAACCATATACCCTCAGTTCATTACGGGAATGACAGATACAAGTCCTGCACAGTGGCCAGAGCGATTTTGAGCCATTCTTCTCGCAGAATAGTGTTTAGGTCACCACGTGATGCTGCTGGAGGAAAACATTTCCTGACTCATTCTCCTAAAATACCTCAAAGAGCTCAATAATATTTGGATCTGTATTGGGCCTAGGGAATGCCATGATATTGCAGTCCAAACCATCACTGATCCCCCCCATGTTTTACTGTGGGCATCAACAGTCTGGGTGGGATGCTTCTTTGGGACTTCTCAACACCGTAACTCTCCTGGATGTGAGAAAGACAGAGAAGATGGACTCATCAAAGAATAATACATGTTTCACATTGTCCACAGCACAAGATTTTGGCTGCTGCACCATTAAAACAGGTGTTTGGCATTGGCACGAGTGGGCAAAGGTTTGGCTATAGCAGTCGGCCACGTATATTGACCCTGTGGAAGTCCCGACCAACAGTTTTGGTGAAAACAGGATAGTTGAGGTGCACATTTAATTCTGCAGTGAGTTGGGCAGCTGTGGTTTTATGTTTTTTGGATACAATCGTGGTTAGCACCCGGACATCCCTTTCAAACAGTGTCAATAGTTAGTCTTCTTCTTGCGTCTATAGTTACTTTGGTTGGATGTGGTTCTTCTTCTTGGTGGTATGCTGACATTACCCTGAATACCGTGGCTCTTGATTACGAAGACTTGCTGTCTTAGTCACAGATGTTCCAGCGAGACGGACACCAACAATTCATTCTCTTTTGAACTCTGATATGTCACCATATTACATGTTGTGTGCATTGCAATATTTTAAGCAAAACTGTGCTGATACTCTGCTTTTTAAACCTTCACACTCTGCTCTTACTGGTGGAATGAAGATGAATGAAAACTGGCCACCAGCTGCTCAGATTTAGCCATGAAACCTCCAACACTAAATTGGCCACGATTCAGTTTCACTGTCTAACCCCTGTACTGTCACAATCCATATCAATTTGAAACCATAAATGTCATTTGTCATCAGAAATGAGATTTCTACAGTTTATTGTGTTAAAACTTTTATTTACCTTAACTTTGTTTGGTTTTTAAAAACACCTTTGTTCCAAACAGCATGTTTGGAAATGACGTAGAATAAATGTATTTCCCGTATCAAGCAATAATTACCATGATTTTTCTTCATATGTTGTTGATACAATTTTTTAATTCTCTCCATCTTGAACATGTGCTCTAATGTTACTATTCATTTTCATAGAAACCACCTAAACAATCTTTCACACAAAAGCGCTCATAGCGCAATTTCAGTGTTGTGGTAGAAATGACACTGATACTGTGCGACAGCTAGATGAATAATATTTTAAAATGTTATTTTGATTGTTGAAGTCTAAAACTCTGGGTGTGCGACAAGGTGAAAACAGTGATTTTGACACCTAAAAGGTGGTTGAATAATATGAAAAAATATATAATAAAAGCTAGTATTTTTTTAAAAAGTAGGTTTTATTGTTAGTTTGACAAAGAAAGAGGAATTTGAACAAAATGATATATATCTTTGGATGTATGATCAAAGGACATAAAAATGCCCGTAGTGAAAGAATTAAATCTGTAAACAAAGCAGCATGCGTCGCGTTTTCAACATGGTTTTTAGATGCGATATGAGAATATAAAGAGTTAACCAGATACACTACAAGCGGTTCCAAGAAACAAAACACAATTAAATACACATTTTGCAAGCTAGCGAAAACATGGAGGCAACCATTATTATCACAATTAAATTATTTACACTTGTAAAATGCAGGAAGAAGCTGGTCCATGAACTGTGTACTGTAAAGTTCCTGTCAAGCTCTGACAAAATCCCATATAGCCTTTTCTGATCCTTTCTCTAACAAACGGCCGACTAATCCCCCATTGTAAGCATGTAGATTGCTGAAGCACTCGTCAGAAAAATGAGGGGAACACAGCACAAGGCTGCGGCT
Source organism: Danio aesculapii (assembly GCF_903798145.1). NCBI lineage: Eukaryota > Metazoa > Chordata > Actinopteri > Cypriniformes > Danionidae > Danio > Danio aesculapii. The sequence goes on from NC_079453.1 coordinate 12,622,038, forward strand.
ATAATGCTGAGGTATTTTTGCAAAAATAAACTTCAACCACTGACTCTTCACAGTTTTATCTTTGGGTAGGGAAAGTAACACTAACTTACCCTCACACTTCAGAGCCCAGCGTCTTCGCCACATGATTCAACCGAGATCTGCTACAGTGTTTGTCTTCTTGTTTTTTTTGCTACAGTTTTGGTGCCAGGAATTTTAATTTTCCCGGGTCTACAACACAACAAATGGGCAGGGCTTAAGTTCTGTATTAACGTCACGCCGACATGGCTAAAGATTCGTTACCCCGGCGATTTATTTTAACCACTCTGAGTCGACTCTTTAATGGATGAATCAATAGTTTTAAACAGGGCGCACTTTCAGACACTTCTATACAGCTTAAAGTGACATTTAAAGGCTTAACTATGTTAATTAGGTTAACTAGGCAGGTTAGGGTAATTAGGCAAGTTATTGTATAATGATGGTTTGTTCTGTAGACTATCGATAAAATATATAGCTTAAAGGGGTTAATCATTTTGACCTTTAAAAAAAAATGCTTTTATTCAAGCTGAAACAAAGCAAATAAGACTTTCTCCAGAAGAAAAAAAATATTATCAGACATACTGTGTAAAAAAACTTTTTTGGCATCATGTAAACACGAACTGAAATCTTACAACAAAGAAAAAAAGAAAGGTCATATTTCCCAACATGCTCAAGTACTTCCACAAACACTGCCTATTTCTGTCCTTTATATCTTGGAACAAGTGAACCCTGCAAAGCATCATTTGCAAATATTAGTCATTACTTTAACTTGGACCAGGAAACAAACATGCCCACACAGACACATATACAGCATTTACTACATGGTGTAACACACTTGTACAAGCTTGCGCTTACGAACTCTTAATTTAAATAAATGCACAAAGCAGCATTATGAAGAAGTAAACACTGTTCTGAAACTGAACGGCCACAAGAGGGCCAACTTTAATAACTTTGTCACTAAATTTTTGTTCTTCATTGTGAATTCTTGCATGTAATGTGACCACATTTTAAGTGGTCACATTACATTCAGTTTAGCTTTATGTTGGTTTACTTTTTTTGGATTGTGATGTATTTTCATTTCAGTTTTCTGGTAGAGCTGACCCTCATGTTTTTCTAAACCCATGAGATTGCAGAATACCTTTGAAACCCAAATTAAGATATTTTTAATCAAATCTAAAAGATTTCTTTACCTCCATTTGTTTCAATAAACTGTTATTCATTGTTAGTTTCCATTCAGTCTAGATACATTTTTGCTGTATTTTTAATAAACATTTTATGTTGTGTTTGAATACAACTGTCTATCACCTCTAATGTATGCCTTTTAATTTAGCTTTTAGTTGTGGAGTTGGGACTGCTATGCTCAAACTTGGCAGGGGTGCCCACATATTTTATTTCCTACCCTACTGAAACACAACTTAACCGTCTATCAAATTCTTACTAAAGGACGGTCTGTTGAGGCAAGTTAAAGGTAAACTCTGCAGAACAGTGGACCTCCGGGACCAATATTGGACACCCCTGGGATTCTAGGTTGACTTTGAAATATCTTGTTAAATTGAGTGTGAGTGGGTCTGAGAGCAGGAACAGCGGAGTGGAGATATATCCAGCAGCAGACTCGCAGACCCATAAATGTTTCATCAAACACAATCTAGAACTCACAATCTAGGCAGGGGCGAACCATATATGGTTAATGATTACCACCAACTGTATTTCACAAATATGACGTTCGAGAACGTCTGTGAACACTTTAGAGTTTCCCATTTCAGTCATTATTTCATTATTATATCATAATGATCATTTTAACATCTGTGCAGTTTTAGTACTCATATTATATATAAAAAAATAATTAGTTAAAACAGTAATGACTCTTATTTGATTATGCAAATAAATACTATTCAATCACTGGAGTAATATATTAATATAGTGTTATATATTTATTAAATGTTAAAAGATTTGTATTAAATATAAAGATGTATTATAGCCTATACATATTAACTTGCTATTATTTACTTAATTATAATGAATCCATTATATAAATTAAACCTGTCCAGTTTATATATCTCTGGAAAATGTTTCAGCAAAGCCAGCAAATGAGTATCTGCTATACTGAATAATGACTGATCATCTATGATGACTGAAAACTGTTCAGTGTATTAAATGCGATCGGAAACAACGTTCCTCATTCGCCTGTCTCGATTGCCATATTTGTGAAATAGCATACACTATTGCCTATTGTGTACATTATTTATTAACTATATATATATATATATATATATATATATATATATATATATATATATATATATATATATATATATATATATATATATATATATATATATATATATATAAAATTGATGACGAGGTCCCAGAAGACATTTAATAACATTAACATCTGTCTAAACCTGATATGGTTCACCCTTGCCTAGATTGTGTGTCCCAGATTGTGTATGCTGAAACTTGTGTGGGTCTACAGCTGGATATTATTGGCGGAGTCAGACTGTCAACACAAGTGTTTAACAAATGTCGAGACCTGCGGATGAGCTCCAGATGGATCCTATTATTTTGTGTTTACTTTATGATTCAATTTGTTTGCAAATTTGCCAGTTCCCACCTCTTTTTTCCTTAAATGAGTGTGATTTTGAGCTACTGCTGCTGTAGCATCATGCATATTTGGGATATAAACTCAAAACACTGGTGAAAAAACACAGTGGAACATAGAAACCCCACTGCCCACTAGTGTTTCAGAATTGTTATTGCACCGTAATACAGACTACCCAAAAGGATAAATGCTCACAACAACATTGGCAAGGTGCAAGGAATGTGCTCTTGTGGGGTAAGGTAATTAAACGACACAATTAGTTTTTAATGTCATCTTTGCTGTTTTCTATGTAGTTGTTTTTTGACAACAGAACACAACAACATATATAAATGTATGTGAAATTTGGCATAAAACCATCATAAGTAAATGATGGCAGAACTTTCATTTGGAGGTGAACTAACCATTGAATACTTTGTACTGAATTCTGCTATTAAAAATAAAGGCCACGTAATTCATGGGTTTGCTAAATGCACACATTTTCCACATCTTAGAGTTTTAAGTGTAGTACTAAACATATTATCTGCAGTCGGCAATCAAGTTCTGAGTAAAATTTGATGTGTTTGTTGAAAAAGATCTGCACACCCCTCCCTCTTCCTGTTGTCTTCCCTTGTTGCCAAAGAGTAAACTTTAGAATGACAGGGCAAAAGATGCAGTGAAAGAAGACCTGTTCAAAGTGAAATAAATGCAGCTGCAAGTGACACCAAGAAGCTTGAATATTTCTCTGAACACTAGCTATATAAAGAATATTTAATTCTCAAAGATAGTTTACGCTAATCATGTTCAGAAGGATTATGTAATGCTGCTAGTCCTGAGGCTAGTTTGGGCTGATTAGAGAAAAGAAAAAAACTCATAGACGCTGTTCAGGTAAGATCATGCTATTAATTCCCAGATTTAGATCACCTTTGGAAAATAAGTACAATTGAGTTTTACAATATATTATTATGGACAATCTTTAATCAATTTTTAAAAACATACATATAACATTAATAATTGATCTGAATAAGGGTATGAAATTCTAAATATAAAGCTGAAATCAATGTCCATATTATGACATCCAAGTATACGCTATCAGTTTAATCACCTAGAACCTCTTGGTTGCCAGACAACTGCAATAATGTTTATCGTACTGTGTGATGAAGCTCGTGAGACTAGCATGGTAACCACACGCTTATGATGTTCAGAATGTGTGGGCAGATCAAAGCTAAGTGCTTAAGTGTACGAAAGTTGCAGTTAACCAACAGACAAAAACCTGAGAAAGCACATTTTAAGGATTTATCTTTCTTGCTTGCAGAATGACCGACAATACGACTCTTTCTCCTCACTCCAACTCTAAAATCTCAACCGACTATGAGAAAACGACAGTGGATATGGTCTTTTACGCCATCATCGTTCTCTTCGGCACCACCGGGAACTCTGTGGTCATCTGGGTGGCTGGTTTCCGCATGAAACCCAACGTCACCAATGTATGGTTGGTCAACCTCGCAGTAGCAGATCTGATCTTCAGCATGACAAGAATCATTTCACTCATCAAAAACCTTTTCTTTGATTACTGGCCTTTCGGAGTCTTTCTCTGCAAGTTCAATGGTTTCTTCAAGTACGCCAACATGTTCTGCAGTGTTTTTCTTCTGGCTGTCATCAGTGTGGATCGAGTGCTCTGCGTCTGGCGTCCGGTGTTCATCAGGAAACGACGGACAGTCTGTGCTGCTCGTGTGGTCAGTGTGGGAGTTTGGATTGTGGCTGTGATCTTTAGTTCTCCTTACTTTGTTTACCGGGAGGTCTTTCTGCGTGCAAACAACTTGAGTCATTGCTCACTGGGGGTCAGAATGGCTTTAAAATTTACTGCATATATTATATTGAGGTTAGTATAAATGTATTTCTAATTTTATTTATGACTTCACTTGCAGGGTAAAGATGGTGCCGAGGGTGGCAATTTGGCAAAGTATGTCTACTACTTTGTTCGTTTCATCTGTGGATTCCTGTTGCCCTTTCTGGTCATCTTCATCTGCTACACACTGGCTGCTATTGGGATTCGCAGAACAAGATTCTCTGGCAAATCAAGGCCTCTTCGCATTCTTGCTGTTTTGGTCTGTGCCTTTTTCCTATGCTGGGCTCCATATCACTTTCTAGGGCTAGTCAAGTTGGTGAATAAAGACAATGAGGTGGTAAAAATAGGATGGAATATGGCTTCAAACTTAGCCTATTTCAACAGCTGCATTAACCCAATCTTGTACTTCTTTATGGGACTGGATGTTAGTCGACGCTGCAATCAAAGTTTGTCTGGGATTTTTCATAGAGCACTCATGGAGGAAGGCCAAAGTCTATCCCAGCAGGGAACTGAAGAAAGCTGTAATTCCTTTCCAAAGACTGCAGGTGATGAGTGTGTCACTAAAATTTAGGTGTTTTCACTCATTTTTCCTTATTTTCAGGGTGCAAATCACAGGGGGGTTTGGGAAGGATTGACCTCCTTAATTAAGAAAGTTGATCCCCCCCTGAAGGACATCAAAACACGATGTATGGGGGGGCAGCCCTTAAATAGTAAGAAATAGCTTTCTCTGATCTCTGATTTTTTATCTTAAAAATTAATAATTAAAAATGCATAATATAAAAATACATTTGACCCCTCCATAACGGATCATACTATTGTGAATGCATAAATCACCTCAATCAATGCTAGGAAAAATTTAATTCAACAGTCTGAAACTGGCAGTTCTAGAGCACCGACAGACACCTTAAGTATTCATAAAACACATTTCTTGTAAAATAGGTGTTTATATCTGCATGTAGCCAAAAAAAAGAAAAACTAAACACATAATTTGTATAGTTTGACCGACAGTAACCTCTAAAATAGTCACTAAATATCCCTCAAAATACTGAAAACGTTTACATTTTATTAATAAAGGAGATGTAATTTAAATGCATTCATAAATTTGATTCACTGAAGCATATATTACCAAACTACTACGAAAAAGTTGAGCCCCCTGATCGCCAATATATAATTCGCACCCTGCTTATTTTGCCACTAAAATGTAGGTGTTTTTACTTAATTTCAATTAATTGGTCAGGATAATACAAAATACTATTAAATATTAATATCTTGAAAATTAAAGCAAATCTTTGAAAGAAAGAAAGAAAGAAAGAAAGAAAGAAAGAAAGAAAGAAAGAAAGAAAGAAAGAAAGAAAGAAAGAAAGAAAGAAAGAAAGAAAGAAAGAAAGAAAGAAAATTATTTGTTGGTTCATCTAAATTCTGTTTTTATTCTTTCTTTTTTTTTTGAATATTTTTTAACGTTGGAATAAATGTAAAATCCATGAGAAAAAAGTCCTCATGCATTTTCTTATTATCATTATCAGTAAAAAAGATGATCCCATGTTGAGATTCTGAGATTCTTTTTTGTTAAGATGAATCAGGAAACCACAAGACATTGCTGAGCAAACTGAAATAAATTAACTTCATCGGTTGTTGAATACTGTGAATAATCATGTGAACTAAAGATTCTCTGAGAAATGTAAATGAGCAATTCCAGTGTTATGGATGTGACATTTGCAGTAAAAACTCAAAACATAAATTCACAAAGAGAGTATATGTTAACATTATATTGAAACATCTGTTTATATTTTCCAGAACAACTGACCACAGATTTACGGGACCAGAAAAATCTCTAAACATGTTTTGTACTTTAAATGAGGAAAATAAACATGGATGTGACCAAAAAAAGTATATGAGATTACAGTACACACCATACTTTGTAGAAATTAAACTGCACAGCCCAAAAGAAATAATGCTAATCAAAAGGATAAGAGTTGGCTCTCTATAGAACAAAAATGATGATTTTATTTTATTTGACATTTTTGCATTTATGAGAAAAAAGTGTCATTATGGACGTGACATCTCTCCATTATGGATGTGACCGATGTGAAATTGCCACTTGAGTAACTTTGGTAAATCAAATATAATAGTTTGAACTCATTGACTGATACATTTTTTAATAATTTCGAAAGTACTGTGAAACACTTGCTTGTACAAAAATTTTGTTATAGTTTCTGTCTTTTGGATAAAACTTTATTATTTCCATGGCAAGGCTGACATTTGCATGGAATTGCTCAAATAATATTTACTACATTGGTAAAAAAGAACGCTGCAATTTTGTCTGATCTGAAAATATTTCTCGTTGTAATAGTATCTCACCACTAGATGTCAGCCCAATGAAGCATAACAAAAACATCTTAAAAGTTTAAAGCTATCAGCACTTTTAGCAAACGGTTTAATTAACAAGTGCTTAAAATATGTTTTAAAAGCAAAAGCTGTAACTTTAAAGTTGGTTAACTGGGCCAAAATTCGTTGTGCGAACATAAATTACAAGTTTAGTACTTCTACGCCATGCTTAATCTTGTTATTAAATGATGCTATTGCTAAGTCAATTGAATGCTAAATCTAGCAACCAGACGCAAATCGCATAACTCATATTCACAACAGTGTCGAAAGGATGAAGTGTTATACACATCGTTTAAGAGTTTAAATGTAAATATCAAATTGTAATTGAAACCCGCAACAATTGAAGAGAACGTGCCATTCTTACCTTCAAAGTCCAAAAATCTATTAAAGGAATCTTCACTGCAGTCGACAGGTTCGTGAGGAAAAGCAAGCTTTGTTGCCTTTGTCCAATCGAAGGCATTGAAACCAACGACTGGACGTGGAAAGAGTAGTTTAATCATATTTATTGTTATTATTATTATTATTAATTTTATTATTATTATTATTAATTTTATTATTATTTTTTTTAATTATTATTTTTATTATTATTTATCAATTTTCTTTTTGGCTCAGTCCCTTTATTAATCAGTGGTCGCCACAGCGGAATGAACCGTCAACCTATCCAGCAAATGTTTTAAGAAGCAGATGCCCTTCCAGCCGCAACCCATCACTGGGCAAAACCCATTCACTCTTATTTACACACATACACTACGGCCAATTTAGGTTACCCAATGCACCTACGTTGCATGTCTTTGGACTGTCGGAGAAACCGGAGCATCCGGAGGAAATCCACGTGAACATGAGGAGAACATGCAAACTCCACACAGAAATGCCAACTGACCCAGCCGAGGCTCGAATCAGCCACCTTCTTGCTGTGAGGTGACAGCACCACCCACTGCACCACCGCACCGCCCTATTATTATTATTATTATTATTAGTGAAATAATTACTATTTGCAATAAATGCTAAAAAGCTTCTGGTGCAATGTCTCTTCATCAGAAACAAAGATGACACATTTCGATGAACCAGAAAACTTCAGGACATTGCTGAGCAAACAGAAAAAAATACTATCTTTGCTAAATGGTTTAAATTATGTTTTTGATTGTTTTTTAATTAAAAATGATTTTTAAACAGGAAATTTTGATCAGAAGCATATCTGTGGCCAATGCTGTATTTTTTTTCCAAGAAGATTTTTAGTTTATATTCCCTACAGTACTATTCAGTACATTTTAAAATGGAGAGTGTTTTATTATCATTAGTCGTCCATATTGGATGCACAACACAATGCCACTGAACTGAACAAATCTTGCATATTTTGCTGATTATTGCTGCTGAAAATGAACGGTTATAGTTATGTTTTAAACTTTACTAATAAGTCGGACCAGAAAGAACATGTTATAGTAAATATAGACTGCCAAAAAAAATGTTTGAGGAAAAAAGTTTGTGGATGGCCAATGTGAACCAAGATTTGAAGTAAGTTAAATCAAGTAAGTGAACATTAGGCTAGTTTATCTAATTATGTTATAATATAACTTAATTTATACATATATTTTACTTTTCAGCTTGTCAAATTATTGCATATTCCCACTTACTACAGTAAATCCTTCTCTGATTTAGCCACATCTATACAGTATGTACCATATCAAACATTATGTGTAAACCAAACATTCATTCATTTATCTTCAGCTGGGAGAAACCCACGCCAACACAGACAGAACATGCAAACTCCACACAGAAATGTCAATACCCAGCCGGGGCTCGAACCAGCGACCTTCTTGTTGTGAGGCGATCGTGATACCCACTGCACCACTGTGATGCCTTAAATGAAACATTTTACCGCTAAATTTTACTTGCGTATATAAAAACTTGTTCGCATTCACACACTTTGTGCTTTTTGGTTTGTAACAGGTTTTATTATATAACTGAGTTTATTGGCTTGGTTGTTTTAGCAGTTACAACCTATACTTTATGTTTACAGTAGTTGGAGTAAATAAATTTTTCCTGAACGTCACATGATCAAGACACACCATGCACTTATCCCAGAAAGTGTTAACAGTGAGCATTTAGCTAAGATTTATTTTCAGTTTTTTTGTACTTGAATATATTAATTTGTTGCTTTGATTACTTTATTGTACACATTTATAAAGTACAAAAATGTTACACTGTAGCTTTAATAACACCAATGCACAGTCTGTTCTGCACTTTGTCCATAATAATGATGTTGATGTCAATTGTCTAACTTAAAGTCAAAATGACATCTAACACTGATTCACAAGACATTTCTGAGTTCATGTTGTTGTTGCATCTTGTGTCTTTGTGGAAGCTAAGTACCAAACTAGAATGTTTAAATACATGAATAATGAATGTGTCAAAAACCACACTTCACTTACTACTTTGTTTGTGTGAACGTAAACAAGTGTTTATATATTTATGTGCACTTCTCCTCCCACTTGCCTGCTTTCTTCTATTTAATCTGTTGAAGACACATTCTGTTTGAATGGACAGATAAATTACACTGAAAGGGAGAAGAGAGTAACTGCAAGTGATGTCAGTGAAACTAATTACTAATTTCTTCATCGCAAAAAATGATTTTTTAATACACAGCTCATCCTGAGTCATTTACAGAGGACTTTTTTGTATTGTTTCCCTCAAGATTCAGGATTTGGGCTGATTTGTGAAAGGTAAGGACATCATCTATAATTAGACATTAGCATTAATAGTATCTATGATTTTACCTTTATTTTGAACATTGTGTTTTTTAAATAATTCTTTAAAAAATATTAAGTATAAAAGTAAACAATATAGTAAATTTGGTCAAATTTCCTATTTTAATACAGCTATTGTGTCTGTTTGGTGTTTTAAAACAACTTAGAGATAATGTGATTCGTGAAAATCTAAATGTTTGTATATTTACTATTTTTATGTCTAAAAATGACTTTAGTTAGTACAGTACACTGTAAAAGATGTGATTTTAATGGTAAAAACTATAAAAATGCTCCAGTAAAAATCCATAATCTGGTTAACAGTAAATTTCCTTAATCCAGTGGTTCTCAAACTTTTTTCACCGTGTACCAAATGTTCCTTGGACCTCATAAATATAGGCTATATGTCATCATATTCATAAATAAAATATTTTTGATAAATTTTCCAATATATGTTGTATGTATTTGTATATCTTTGAAATCTAAACATTAACTTATATTTTAAATATATGATTTGGATTCACATATTTCAATTAGAAATTAGATCTGCTTACTGTGCATTAGAGTAGGCTTTGTGTGTCAGAAAAGCAAGTCATTAAACCACACCTGTCAATATTGGGATATAAAATACAGGATGCGCCCCAACAACTGTCACAAATATGGGGAGAAGATTAGCTTCAAATGATAGAAAACATAACAAACATAAGAAAAAAAAGGTTTATTCTATTAAAATCAATTTACTGATAACATCTGTTATTGTGTGCATCAAATGGTTAAAAGTGTGTTCATTTTTTTACATTAATTATTCAGTGATTGCTCTGCGTACCAATCGAAAGAAGCCTGCGTACCACTAGTGGTAAGCGTACTACAGTTTGAGAACCACTGTCTTAATCTATACAGTAAATAACTGTTAATTGACTTTCCCAGCATTCACTGCAATACAGGTGTATAATTATTGTTGACACTATATGCTTCCTTTTAGTTTCCCCCATCAGTGATGTACATTAGAGTTTTACATTACATCTAATGTAATCTAATGTTAAATAATGCGTATTCCATTAATTTACTACTCCATTCTATTCATTTTTGTTCTTTGTGATTAACATTGGTTTATTATATGACTTTCTCTTTTCAACATACATTTATGGTTGTCACCAGTGGTGTAAAGTAACAAATTACAAATACTCAAACTACTTTAATTGAGTAGTTTTTTCTCAGGAATTGTAATTTACTAAATAGTTTTAAAAATGTTAAATACTTTTACTTTCCCTTGAGTACATTTTTAGTGCTGTATCTGTACTTTTACTACACTACTTTCCTTCAACCTGCAGTCAGCACTTAATTTTTTCTTGTCTATGGGGATTAGAAAAATCAGTCCTGTGATTCCTGTCCAATCAAATCACACATAGAAGGTAAATCTCCTCATAATGAACTACCTCAAGACATGGGCACTTTATAAATGCAGCAAACTGTTTGAAAAGTTTCTAAGAACTGTTTATAAAGTGTTAAAAGTGTCCAAGAAGATGTGCAAAATTGACCCAGAGACTGTTTAGATGCATGTCACTGATGAGAAGATTACAGATGTTTACTGTATGATGACTGAAATAACCTTAAACACCCAACGTCAGGCAGATGTCAATGTCCAAGATCCAACCTGAAATGAACCAAATATCAATGTCTAATGATGTTACCACGATGACGTCATGTTGGATTTTGGTTGCCATACCTAATGAATAAATGTCAGTATTTTAGGTCAATGTGACATTGGCTCAAGATGTTGGCTCGATGTTGGATCTTGGTCACTTTCTAACACAACCTAAAATCAACCAAATATCTACGTCATTTGACGTCGTTATTGGACATCAAAATTACGTTGTCCTTAGACGCTGGCTAGATATTGAAATTTGGTCGTCTATTGTCACGACCTAAATCTAACCTAATATTAACATTGTATGACATTGTGTGCCTGCTGGGCAATAACTAAATGCACTATATAATGTTACGTTTACACACATCCACAAATTACATGTAAATGCATCAGCTTTTTACAGCGTAATTGTCACGGATTGGCCAGGCTCTTCCACCAATATCACGCATCGAGCACCTTCACCTGAGTATTAACCACGCACAGCTGCACCCAATCACTCCCATTCACTATATAAGCACACACCTCACTTCACTCATTGTCCGGTCTCGTTCCTACGAAGCGGACTCTGAGTGAACCACTTCCTAGGTTTCACTCCCCTGTGATCTCATCAAATATACTTACCTTAACTCTGTTTCCTTCCAGTCTGTCCAGTGTTCCCGGTGTCCTGTCAGCGTTGTGTGTCTCATCAGTCTGTCTTCCCTGCAAGTCCTCTGGTGTGTGCATTCGGTCATCCTTCAGTGTCTATCCTCTCACCTGGCAAAGAGGATCATCAGTTCCTTCCAAACTCCATTCAACTCTCAATTATTATCCACTTTGCTCATCTGTTGTAATAAACATCATTTATACTTACACCCCTGTTTGTCCGTCTGCTTCCCATAACAGAAGACCGGACCTTCAACTATCAACAGCATGAGCACTCACGATCCCCTTCAGGAGTTGGTGGATTCTTTGAAGAGAGTGCTACTACCATCTGCTCCACTTCCCGAAGCACCACCAGCACCGAGCACTTCTTCACCGTCCACCCACTCATCCAGTCCCATGGCTCGACCAGCGCCCTACTCTGGCGGGGCGGAGGAGTGCAATGGATTTCTCTTACAATGTTCTCTGGTATTCACTATGCAACCCGAGTTATACCCTACAGATCGGTCCAAAATCGCTTTCATCATCTCCCTTCTCTCTGGATCGGCTCTTCGGTGGGCTGAAACCATCTGGCAACAGTCTGGGCCGGTAACAACTTCCATTCAGTCATTCACCCAGTATTTCAAGGAGGTTTTTGGTCGCGCGGATGCTGAAGTAGCAGCCGGAGAACAGTTATACCATCTCAAACAGGGAGCCATGTCCACTCAGGAGTATGCTCTCAGATTCCGAACTCTGGCTGCTGCGAGCGGATGGAATGAGCGATCCCTCCTCACAACCTACCGGCTCGGACTAGAGCCCAGCCTCCGGTTACAGTTGGCCGCCCTCGACGACACGATGGGGTTGGAGAAGTTCATCCAACACTCTCTGCGCTGTTCCGATCGTCTGAGGGTCTACCAGCATGATACTCCACCAGTATCCCAAGCACTCCTCCGTTCGCCAGAGCCAGCCGTCCCTCCAGAACCAGAACCAATGATCATAGAATCTGGTAGACTCACGATCACTGAGCGACAGAAGAGGCTGACCCGGGGTCTATGCATGTACTGTGGTGCCGAAGGACATGTCAGGCTGGACTGTCCCATTCGTCCAGCACGCTCTGTGGTGAGTTTGTTCAGTTCTCCCATTGAAAAGATGCATCCTCTCACCACTAATGTCCAGTTAACTACCCCTTCTGTCTCAGTTTCAGTCACGGCCCTCATCGACTCCGGGTCAGCTGGAAATTTCATCTCGCACGCCCTCTGTCGCCGACTCCAGCTTAACACCGAAGCCTCTACGCACGTCTACCAGATTCAACCCATAACCAACGATATCCATTCTCAGACACGTATCCATCGAAAATGTGAATCTGTCAATCTCCAAGTAGGACTGCTCCACAAAGAGGAGATTCAATTTCTGGTTCTGGAGGGTGCATCGATGGATATCATCTTAGGGCGCCCGTGGCTGGTGAAGCACGATCCCATCCTCTCTTGGGGCACAGGAGAAATAAGGAGATGGGGTGAAGAATGCAGATCCAGCTGTTTTCCCGATCTACCCTTACAAATTCAAAGACCCCTTACTGTCTACGTCACGTCTGTCGAAAGTCGAGTCGAGAAACGATCCATTCAGATCCCGAAGATCTACTCCTCATACGAGGACGTATTTTGCCCCAAGAGAGCTTCCCAGCTACCTCCACATCGGCCATGGGACTGCGCCATTGACCTGCTTCCAGATGCTCCTATGCCCAGAGGTAGGATCTACCCGTTGTCCCTTTCGGAAACAAAGGCCATGGAGGAGTACATTCAGGAGGCTCTGAGTCAGGGGTATATCCGCCCTTCCACGTCACCCGCTGCCTCAAGTTTCTTCTTCGTGGCTAAGAAGGATGGAGGGCTGCGGCCATGTATCGACTACCGAATCCTAAACCAAGGTACTGTCAAATTCCGCTATCCCCTTCCTCTCGTCCCGGCAGCCCTGGAACAACTCAGATCCGCCAAAATTTTCACCAAGTTGGACCTCCGCAGCGCCTACAACCTGGTGAGAATACGTGAGGGGGACGAGTGGAAGACTGGGTTTGTGACCCCTACTGGACACTACGAGTATCTGGTCATGCCCTATGGTCTGGTTAACGCCCCCTCCGTATTCCAAAACTTCATCCACGAAGTCCTCCGGGAGTTCCTCCATCTCTTCGTCATAGTCTACATCGATGATATCCTGATTTACTCCCGGAGTGAGGCCGAACATCGCCACCACGTTGCGGAGGTCCTGAAAACCCTCAGGAGACATCATTTGTATCTCAAGGCTGAAAAATGCTCCTTCCACTTACCATCTGTTCAGTTCTTGGGGTACATCATAGATCAGAGAGGGGTTCGTATGGACGAGGGGAAGGTTACCTCCGTCATCTCCAGGCCGGAACCCAGAACCATAAAGGAACTTCAACGTTTCCTAGGATTTGCCAATTTCTATCGACGTTTCATCCATAATTACAGTCTCATCACCGCTCCACTCACCAATCTGTTGAAAAAACAAACCCAAAACACTACCCTGGCCTCCCGAAGCCGCCGCAGCCTTCCAAGACCTCAAAGAATCCTTCACTCAAACCCCCCTGCTGACTCATCCCGATCCTGAATTACCGTTTGTAGTCGAAGTGGATGCATCGACCACCGGAGTGGGAGCCATTCTGTCCCAGTACCACGGTACTCCTCCATTACTCCATCCATGTGCCTATTTCTCCCGGAAGCTCAGCCCGGCGGAAAGGAACTACGACATCGGAAATCGAGAACTTCTGGCCATCAAGCTCGCCCTGGAGGAGTGGCGACACTGGTTGGAGGGGGCCAAACATTCATTCCAGGTGATCACAGATCATAAAAATCTCCAATACCTAAAAGATGCTAAAAGACTCTGTCCTCGTCAGGCCCGTTGGTCATTGTTCTTCTCCAGATTTCAGTTCTCTATCTCATATCGACCAGGATCAAAGAATATCCGAGCAGACGCACTTTCCAGAATCCACGACCAGCATGAGATTGAGACACCGGCCAAGATCCTTCCCGATCAGATCACTATCTGTCCCATCCAATGGTCCGCTCCTACAGTAACCGCCACTCCAGAATCCAGAACTCCGCCGGGCTGTCCCCCCAATCGACGTTTCATCCCTGAAAATCAACGGGTAGATCTCATTCATTCCAGCCATACATCTCTGGGCACAGGACATCCTGGGGCCAACAACACCCTCTCGCTGCTATCCCAACGCTTTTGGTGGCCGAACATGGCGAGGGATGTGAGAAGATACGTCCAAGGCTGCAGAGAATGCGCTATGGCGAAGAGTCCTCGCCATCTACCTGCTGGTAAACTCCATCCCTTGCCCATCCCAAACCGCCCCTGGTCACACCTAGGAGTTGACTTCATGACAGACCTCCCATTGTCTGAAGGTAACACCTGCATTCTAGTCATCATAGATCGATTCTCTAAATTCTGTCATTTGATTCCTTTGAAAGGTCTACCCACAGCCCTAGAGACCGCCGAAAACCTGTTCAACCACGTCTTTCGAAATTTTGGGTTACCAGAAGATATAGTCTCGGACCGAGGACCCCAATTTATATCCAGACTATGGAAAGCATTCTTCAGACTCCTAGGTGTGACCGTAAGCCTCTCGTCTGGCTATCACCCTCAAACCAACGGCCAGACAGAGAGGAAAATTCAGGAAGTGGGGCGGTTCCTCAGGACCTTCTGTCACGGTCACCAAAACTCCTGGAGCCAGTTTCTGGGCTGGGCGGAATATGCCCAGAATTCCCTGCGGCAACCTACCACCGGACTTACGCCATTCCAATGTATCCTAGGGTTCCAACCTCCACTCTTTCCATGGGATGGCGCACCATCTGATGTCCCCGCAGTGGATTACTGGTTCCGGGAGAGCGAGAGAGTCTGGTACGATGCTCATCACCATCTTCAGAGGGCAGTACGCAGAACAAAGGAGGTATCCGATAAGAGGAGGATTCCAGGTCCCATCTATACTCCAGGGCAGAAGGTCTGGCTTTCCACTCGAGATATCCGTTTGCGACTGCCCTCCCGAAAACTAAGTCCCAGATTTGTTGGTCCCTTCACCATCCTGGAACAGGTCAACCCCGTCACATATAAATTACAGTTACCTCCACAGTACAGAATCCACCCCACATTCCACGTGTCCCTTCTAAAACCCTTTCACGATCCTCTGATTCCCTCCACAGAGCCTGGTCATGAAGAGGAACCTCCTCCCCCACTGATGTTAGAAGAAGGGGCCATCTACCAAGTCAAGGACATCCTACGGTCCCGGCGTCGTGGTGGTCAGCTTGAATACCTCGTCGACTGGGAAGGATACGGTCCCGAAGAAAGGTCATGGGTCCCCAGATCCGATATATTAGATCCCGCACTTATGGAAGAGTTCCACTCCAATCACCCAGAATTTCCCGCACCTCGAGGACGAGGTAGACCACCACGACGTCGGAGGTTCAGGCCCTCAGGAGCGGGCCCTGGGGAGGGGGGTAATGTCACGGATTGGCCAGGCTCTTCCACCAATATCACGCATCGAGCACCTTCACCTGAGTATTAACCACGCACAGCTGCACCCAATCACTCCCATTCACTATATAAGCACACACCTCACTTCACTCATTGTCCGGTCTCGTTCCTACGAAGCGGACTCTGAGTGAACCACTTCCTAGGTTTCACTCCCCTGTGATCTCATCAAATATACTTACCTTAACTCTGTTTCCTTCCAGTCTGTCCAGTGTTCCCGGTGTCCTGTCAGCGTTGTGTGTCTCGTCAGTCTGTCTTCCCTGCAAGTCCTCTGGTGTGTGCATTCGGTCATCCTTCAGTGTCTATCCTCTCACCTGGCAAAGAGGATCATCAGTTCCTTCCAAACTCCATTCAACTCTCAATTATTATCCACTTTGCTCATCTGTTGTAATAAACATCATTTATACTTACACCCCTGTTTGTCCGTCTGCTTTCCATAACAGTAATACTCACTACTCCTTTACTCATACTTTGAGTAATATTTACAACACATACTTTTACTCTACTTGCATTACATTTTTAATCAAGTAATGGTATTTTAACTCAAGTATAAATTTTTAGTACTCTTTCCACCACTGGTTGTCACATGTCTGTATTACCATACATGTCTGTGTAACAAAAGATATGATGTGTAGATGTTAATAGTTCTAAACATTGGTGTATTAACACTATAAGGAAATATAGTCGTTTACCATAAAATATTTAAATTAAAGTACCGTAGATTTAACAAATAAAAACTGGCAACCATAGGTGCCTTTTTTTGCCATAAACTTTATGGATTTTATTTTTACACTGTAGGGAAGCACCAATCGCCTACAAGATTTTTATGATATCATATTTAGTATGACTGATAATGATATGAATAGATTTGATAGCCTTGTCTAAGACTGAATTTTATTTATATCGTATATCAGAACTGTTATTTTGGGATAAAACTTTTTGGGATAAAAATTTTTTGTTAAGATAAAGCAGCATTTGCCTTTGCTTTCAGCTCCTGAAATAGCTTATAAAACTTATAATTAGTGGTTCTGCTGTCATTAATGCAAAGTAATTCTACAGACGTTACAGTATATTGTCTTCATAAATATCATTTTAACATGATTATTTTCCATCCACATATGATGAACAGGTTACAACTGGTGTGGATCATTTACTATTTTTAAACATCAGCTGATGTCTAATTGTGGATAATGGCTTTTAGGGATTGAAACTCATGACTGGCTCATACATTATGTCATCCTCCTTCTTGTTAGTGCTTTTAGTTAACCACAGATTATCTATCTATACCAGATCAATGTGCATAGAATCACTAATTATTAATGAATTTCATTGTCTTTAGTCTTGCCAGCAATGTCCGGAATGGATGTGTTGATTGAATACACATGAAAGCACATTAAATAAAGTCATACGCTGTCTTCTGACCATTTTAAAAATTTGAGACAAATTTACTTACAGACGAGAATTATTTATGATTTAAACTGAAGTAGCATTTGCTGTCTTATCTGTCTTGACTGTAGAACGATGTCCAATGCAACTCGTCTCTTCCACTTTGTGGACACAAACCAGCATGTGAACACCACGGTGGACATTGAAGCCATTATGAATAAGGTCAGCACCGTCTTCCTCACTATCATCATTCTCCTCGGCACCACTGGGAACTCTGTGGTCATCTGGGTGGCTGGTTTTCGTATGAAGCCCAATGTCACTAATGTATGGTTGGTCAATCTTGCAGCAGCAGATCTGATCTTCTGCCTCGCACGAATCTCTTCACTCATCTCCAAAATCTTCTTTGATTACTGGCCGTTTGGACTCTTTCTCTGCAAGTTCAATGGTTTCTTCAAGTACGCCAACATGTTCTGCAGTGTTTTTCTTCTGGCTGTCATCAGTGTGGATCGAGCACTCTGCGTCTGGTGTCCGGTGTTCACCAGGGAACGACGGACAGTATGTGCTGCTCGTGTTGTCAGTGTGGGAGTTTGGATCATGGCTGTGATCTTTAGTTCTCCATACTTTGTTTATCGGCAAGTCTTTCCTGATAGGAACAACTTGAGCCAATGCTCATTGAAGGTTTGTTTTATGTACTTGTCTGCATAATCCTTTGATTTTAATATATTAAATTTATATATAGTACATATGTGAACTTGAATTTACATTTTTATTTGCAGGTGAAGGATGCTGGCAGTTTAGATAAGTATGTGTACCACTTTGTTCGTTTCATCTGTGGATTCCTGTTGCCCTTTCTGGTCATCGTTATCTGCTACACACTGGCTGCTGTTGGGATCCGCAGAACGAGACTATCCGGCAAATCAAGACCTCTTCGCATTCTTGCTGTTTTGGTCGGTGCCTTTTTCCTATGCTGGGCTCCATATCACTTTCTAGGGCTGGTCAAGTTGGTGAATGAGGAAAACTTGGCAGTGAAAATAGGATGGAGTATGACTTCAAACTTGGCATATTTTAACAGCTGCATTAACCCACTGCTGTACTTCTGTATGGGATTGGATGTTAGGCAGCTCTGTAAGCAAAGTTTGTCTGGGATTTTTCATAGAGCACTTACAGAGGAAGGTCAACATTTGTACAAGCAATCCATTAGGGAAGAAAGCTGCAGTTCCAAGACCGCAAGTGTTAAGTGTGTAAATAGAGTTTGAGAGTTTCTGCCCTCTCTCTGGTTCATCAAAGGGCGCAATTAGGGTTTTAAGCTCATCCACCTATAAATGCAATCCATTTAAAATAGGTTTTCAAAATCAGTAACAGTACATTTTATACAATATTTAAATTGTAATTTATGAAATTCATTGTATTTTGAATCCAATTTTCCTTTGTTATTACATGAAGTTGATGATGCTGAGTTAAAAATTAGGGATTCAGGTTACAATTCAATTAAACACTATCAAAACATCTTGATGGAAATTCAGTATAAAGTATACGGCTGAATCAGACTGTCAACATTTTATGCTAATGCAAATACCTCTACTGCTAAAATACAGCAAGCACATTTAGCAGACACAGAAATAACGGTAAATATCTGATAAGAACACACCTATTTTATATTGTCTTTAAGTGAGAAGAGGTGTGCACATATTGTAAATCTCAAAATGCAGACATATTTCATAAAAGTGAAATTTCAAAAAAAGATTATAATAATATTACACACAGTATATATTGCACAACACCCATAGTCTCCCGAAATAAAAGGATTAAGTGTACACTTTTGTCATTACTGAAACAATTGTCACTACCAAAATGTCACCAAAAATTCTGTCATCATTTACTCACCATACTTGTTTCAAACATTTGTGTGTTTCTTTTATCTGTTGAACAAAAATAAGATATTTTGAAAAACCATTGACTTTCATAGTATTTATTTCTCCTACTATGGAAGTCAATGGCTTCCAGCTGTCTTCAAAAACACAAAAAAAGAAACAGGTAAAGGTTGGAACAACTTGAGGGTGAGTAAATAGTGATTTACCCACAGTTTAATTTGTGGGTGAACTATCCCCTTAAAGTTATACACAGATTTTCAGATTTTTGAACCCATGTACCTTAACCAATCTATTCACCATGTAGCCATGAGAAAGAGGGACGGACATAGGTTTAATTTCTGATTTAAAAAATGATAAAACAAATCTCTCATCAAATGGACTAAGAATTTACGGTTTCAGTAGTGACATAAAAACATTGGACACATTTAAAAAAATAAAATGCAATTCTTTTTAAAAATTAAATAAAAAATTTTTATTTTTTGAACTTCACTTTTTAATAATAATCAAAACAATATTTTTAAATCAACAATGGGAAAAATACAAACATTATTTTAATATTATTTTTATAAGTTGAAATTTAGGTGTTCCTAAAACTCCCAATTGAAGGTACCCAATATATTACAATGTTATATTAATCTTTTTAATATTTTAAATAGTATTGTGGGTTTCAACGGATAGTGGAATGATCTATAGTAAACACCTATGAATGCTAAAATGTTTTCTTTAAATGTATTTTGAATGTGGGACAGCAGTTTGCGGGAATTCTGTAGAATGGGCCATATATGCAACATTATTAATGTGTGTTACTGCATCCAGCCATACTACATTTTGATGACTGTGTATGTCTGTTTGCTAGTTAGCATGATGATGCAGATAAGCCCTGATTTAGAAAGAGAAAGTATTGGCTTAGCATCTTGCATGAAGATACACATGATTAATTTTTTTTATTCTGCAACTGCAATGTTTACCTGAACAATAAATTTGTTCAACAATAAAACAATAAAAAACAACAAAAACAATAAAAAACTTAATCAAGCTAATTATCTTAACAAAAAAGTTTGTACTCTTTTTAAAAATTGACCCAAAAAGATTTTATTGAACAAAAACTGTTTTATGTTATTATAACGTAACCATAGCAACAGTGGTAACCAGAGCAGGTGGGTAAGAGGTAAGTGGGTAGCCTGAGCAAAATTACATTTTTAGTACTTTACATCTTTCATAATTGGTGTAAATGTTTGTCAGTTAGTAATGAAAATGCCTGTATATTACAAGTGTATCGTGCATTGTTTAAAGGTGCATCGCTTAAAGATGCCATAGAACAAAAATCTGAATATACGCATAACTTAATAATAAGAGTTCAGTACATGGAAATGGCATACTGTGAGCCAAAAACACCATTGTTTTCTTGTTAACATGTAAATCCTGTGAGTGTGAAGTACAGTTGAAAAACAGGCCAATCAGAACCAAAAACAGAAGGTGCGTCCCAAATCGCATACTCATGCACTATTCTATGCCATTTTGTAGTATAAATAGTGTAAGTAGTGCGTTCACACTGAAAACTCTAAATAATAATAAGTGCACTTTAATTACCCGGATGATGCACTCATTCAGCCGGTAAAATGAAGTGTGTAATGATGGATACTTCATGCACTCAACGACCGCAGGTTTGCTCACGTAGCGGAAGGGGCAGAGCCAGGGCCGGAGTGGGACTCCTATTCAGCCCTGGAGATTTAAGGCTTAGACCGGCCCACCCCAGTTCACGACTGACTATATTAAAAAAAGGTAATTTCCAATTTAGTTTCTAATGACACTATCACGTCTTTTTCAAGGAAACAGCTGCTTTAGAACTTCAAATGTTTTTCATTAGTATGAGAACATTAAAGGGTAGCTAAATCTCCAACACTATTCTTCAAAACATCACAATGTCCTTTCCTGCAATATCTGATTATATATTCTGTGCAAAATTCTTTTTATATATCCAGTACTTTGTAACGGTGGTCACACAAAAAAAAATAAATAAAATATGTACACCTACATAAGTAACCCAAACAGTAATATATGTCTTAACATATAAAAACTAAAAATAAATTACTTAGGTGAGGTTCAAATTCCGGTCGACATAATGCAACGTGCTGACCACTGGACCACAATGGTGCTATTATGCCAGTGCGTGTGGAAGAAAAAAGTATTGCACTGTCATCTGCAAGACTCTTAACCACAGTATTACTTTCTATTGATGACTTAATCTTTTTGTCCCCTTTTTGGATTTCTGATCAAATTATGTCAGATTTATAAATGTAGTTATTTGACTGTGAACAATGTTGTACTTTGATAGTCAATGGCTGCTAATATGATTTCGCTATTTAGAGTTTGCAAATAATACTTTTATGAAATTATATTATTAAGGAGAAAGTCTGAATATGCGAATATAAAACCAACTTTACCTCTATATGTAAGTTCACATACCCTGCCGTAAGTTCAGGTGTAGTTCGCTGTCAGAATGCTTGTTGGTAATTACCCAGGCCTTTAGCTCCGCCTTTTTTTCCTTGTCTTTGACTAGGCAGAACCTCGGTTTTTAGCACAACAAAGTTTTGAATCTGGTAATCATGGAACATTATTTCTTTCACATGACCACACAGAACAAAATTGTTGGCATCCAAAGACTTGTAGGCCTTGGCCATCCAAACACTTGGAGCTTCAATGTGATGCTTACAGTTGTGAACAATATTTATTGGGAGGGTGCTATCGCCGAATCACTGTGCTTATCACTGGGTGACACGTTTATATAATACACTTAAAGCACTGTGTAAATAACATATGTAATCAATATAACTTATTTCTAAGACAACAACAAACTCTGTACCGCATCGGACGTCATTCCCTCGCTGTAAATGCTAGCCCTCCTGGTTTTTTTCTGCCACCTCTTTGCAAGCACATCCTGAATGTTTACAAACATGGTAATTCGTCTATTATTTGATAGTTTGGTCATTTATTTCACTGACTTGGCAACCGTCAAACGTCATCAGGGAAACAGCTTGAATTTCCGCTTAGTAAAAAAAAATTGTGTTCCATTTGGGACGACACTACATACATATACTATGATTGAATGTGTAAGTGCATAAGTACATAGTGCATAGTGTATAGTGTGCCATTTGGGATGCATCTAGACTAATTATGGGATTATTATTATGACCGCCCCAGGCAGCACTCGACTTGCCACAATGTTTCCAAGTGAGATTACAACAATGATCATTTTCCCTTGTTTTAAATCTTGTATTATACTTAATACATATGTGGGACTCTTATTTTGAAAACAGGAAATTCTTTAATTAGTTCACCCAAATTTGCTACATATTTACTCACCTTTAAGTGGTTCCAAACACTGAAAAAGCTATTTTGAAAAAAAAGCTGAAAACCTGTAACCATTGTCTTCCAAAAAAAATGTATAAAAAAAATCTGGAACAAGTGAATGGTAGGTAAAGCTGCGGTCACACTGGGCTTTTCCTCCCACACTTTTCCACACTGGGCTTTTCCATTCATACGCACGCGAATGCGTTAGACCGGAAACGCGGGGTCACGCGTTAAGTTTCGCAGTTCACTTCGGTGCAAAGTTCAATCTTGGTGAACTCTGACCTGCGAAATCGCATCACTTGACAAATCGAGGATCAAAACATGACCTCTCTGGACAGAAATTTAATACATGGAGCAATCGCTCGCTTTTTTAAATGTCTAAACATCTTGTTTAATCCCGCCCCTTTTCGCAGCGCCGTACAACAGAATTTCGCACACACAAAGCCCAGTGTTAAGCTGCGGTCACACTGGGCTTTTGTCCCCATAGAATTCCATTGATACGCACGTGAATGTGTCAGACCGGAAATACAAGGCCATGCGTCACGTTTCGCAGGTCGCTACGGTGCAAAGTTCAAGCTTGGTGAACTCTGACCTGCAAAATCGCATCACTTGACTGCGTGAGACCAATCGAGGATCAAAACAAGACCTCTCTGGACAGAAATTTTAAACATGGAGCAATCGCTCGCTTTTTTTAATGTCTAATCATCTTGTTTAATCCCGCCCCTTTTCGCAGCACCGCACAACATAATTTCGCACACACAAAGCCCAGTGTGACCGCAGCTTTACCGTAGCTTAAATTATGACAAAAATCATTGGGGTGAACTATCACATTAAGGAGGAGTAAGCAGATCTGTTAAGCAGGAAGCCATGCATGACCGCAGAATGTTCACAGCTCATCAGAATGCAAGATGTGGGATATGTGGATTACAAATACATTCAATGGCACCCTAAAGAAGTAAAAGGTTTGGTTAAATGTATCTTTTGTTAGTTAAACCCAGTGGTGTTCAACCCTGTTCCTGGAGATCGACCTTGATCAGCTCCAACCCTGATCAAACACACCTGAACCAACTAATTAGGACCTGATCAGCACTTGATAATTACAGGCAGGTGTGTTTGATATGGGTTGCAACTGAAATCTGCAGGAAGGTCGATCTCCAGGATCAGGGTTTGTCACGCCTGGTTTACCCTGTATATTATGAAATTTGTCTCATATGTTAGAGGCATCAGAAACATGTGTTTGTTTGTATTGAGGTAACAAACACAACTGCTTAAGTGTTTAATGCATGTTTATGCATAATGTCATATCACTCAGCTCTTACTATAATTTTTCTGGATTCATACGATGCAAGTAAACTTCATAAGACTCACCTGTTTGTGTGGAGGTTGATATTAATTCCTGCTTGTGTTTTTATATACATTAAAACCTTGAAATACTACTTTAAATACGTCTCTGTAGGTCCTTTTTGTTGAGTATAAAAATAATTTAGCCAATAGGAGAAAACAAGGATTTTCTTGTGACATAAAGATAGCTCTCACAAGTGGACAACAGTAGAGATGCGAATGACCAACACAATCTCACTGCAATCTGTAACATTTTGATTTAGAGACTAATTCAAATGCATTCGTACGATCTCATTTGTACAATTTAGTACGATTTGCTCATCCCCCTATGACGATTGGATTTAGGAACGGGGTTGGGTTCCACACCTCCTTTTTACAATCGGACATTTTCATACGACTAAAGCTGCGGTCACACTTGACTTTTCCACTTGACGAATGCGTCAGACCGGAAACGCAGGGTCATGCATCAAGTTTCGCATGTTGCTGCGGTGCAAAGTTCAAGCTTGGTGAACTCTGACCTGCGAAATCGCATCACTTGACTGCGTGAGATCAATCGAGGATCAAAACAGGACCCCTCTGGACAGAAATTTAAAACATGGAGCAATCGCTGGCTTTTTTAAATGTCTAATCATCTTGTTTAATCCTGCCCTTTTTCGCAGTGCCGCACGACAGAATTTCGCACGCACAAAGCCCGGTGTGACCGTAGCTTAAACTGACCTAGCGTAAAATACTTTCTCATGAGATCAGGCTGGAATGACAGTCTCATTTAAAGTTTTTCTCCCCGACCCTCCCCTTCATTTTTCCTCTCTTGTCAGATGGGATGGGTGGCCAAATCAAAGGCCAACTTTGGCCCGTGCGCCCTAGTTTAGGCATCTCTGGTTTTGAGCTTGTCCACTTTTGACCAGATCCAAAGGTGGTCGAAAATGCATTCAAAGCTAGTTGTGGCTGCTAAACATTATATATACTTTCTCTATTGAGCTCATTCATGAAACCAGTAGCTGGAAATACTGATTTAAACTGTCGTTGCTTATCTTAGGTTTTGTATTAGAGGCAAAGAAAAATGTATAATGTATAAAATCTCAACAGTACCAATATGTTTACCAATAAAGTACCAATAAAAATAGTTTTTGAAATATGGCTCATATTGTTTCATTCTTTTAAACAGCAGACCACATTCAGTGCCAATGATCTAAGGTTTTTCATTAGATACATGTGTGTGAAAGTTTTATTTTATGTGTAAAGTGTCCACCAGAAGTGGTGTTAGTGAGACCAGCAGGGGGTGCTCAATCTGCAATCTGTGTGGGTCCTAATGCCCCAGTATATTGATGGGGACGCCGTCTTTTGGATGAGACATTAAACAAATGTCCCGACTCTCTGTAGTCGTTAAAAATCCCAGGATGTCCTTAGATTAGATTAGGGGTATAATCCCAAATTTGCTCACTGGCCTCTGTCCATCATGGCCTCCTAACCATATCATAACTGGCTTCATCACTCAGTCTACTCTCCACCAATCAGCTAGTGTGTGGTGTGCATTCTGACGATGCTGCACACTGGGGGTGGATGACGAGATTCCCTCCAAAAATGTGTAAGATGCTTTAGTACCCAGAAAAGGGCTATATAAATG
Organism: Danio aesculapii; assembly: GCF_903798145.1. Classification (NCBI taxonomy): domain Eukaryota; kingdom Metazoa; phylum Chordata; class Actinopteri; order Cypriniformes; family Danionidae; genus Danio; species Danio aesculapii. The sequence goes on from NC_079453.1 coordinate 12,647,984, forward strand.
TAAGAAATTATTATTATTATTATTATTATTGAAGAAACATTCAGAAATGCAAGTTTAAACCTCGAAATCTTTGGATAATGCATGCTTTCGATGATCATTGATGATTTTGTGGGCATTTTTGCATGATCAATTCCTCTTATCCTTTGCACATTGTTTTTAATTTACCTAATTTAACAACTTTGATGTTCTAAAATATTTAAGCGAATTTTATAAAAAAACAACACCATATATACACACTATTTATATTAAAACTGTAAAACAAAAAAGAGTAAAGAGTGGAAAGAATAAAGTGCCTCGGTAGGAGTTCGGAAATAATCATGCTTGTGGATGATTTTTGTAGGATCAATTTAGAAAGAAGGGGTTGAAACTGGACGAAACAGTGTGTAGTGTGGATTCCACTTGTTATTGGATTGACGAAAACGCATCTCAATAGGTGCAAACAGAGCCTAACAATTATGCTGCGGTCACACTATAGTTTGTGCGTACGAAATTCTGTTGTACAGCGCTGAGAAAATGGGCGGGATTAAACAAGATAATTAGACATTAAAAAAAGAGAGCGATTGGTCCATGTTTTGATCTTCGGTTGGTCTCATGCAGTCACGTGATGCGATTTCGCAGGCCAGAGTTCACCAAGCTTGAACTTTCCAAAGCAGCAAAGTGTGAAACTTGCCACACGACCTTTCATTTCCATCTGACGCATTCGCGTGTGCATGAATGTAAGTCTATGGGGAGAAAAGTGCAGAGTGACCGCAGCCTAAATCTACTAATTTTGTTAAGTGAAGTTTATTTATAAACAAATTTTGAGAGGATCACGTGATTACGATTGATCACGGCTGGTCCCGCATTAACTAACGCTTGATTCAACAATCAGATGATTCCTAACTCACTATAAATTACCAGAGTTTTTTGCTTCAGGTATCTTTGCCTTGAAGAATCCCACTTCCACTCCTACTCCTCCAACTTTCCTTTATAAGGTGGCATGGTGGCCCAGTGGTTAGCACTGATGCCTTACAGCAAGAACGTCACTGATTTAAATCTTTAACAGACCAGTTGTTGTTTCTGTGCGGAGTTTACACATACACCCAGCGCTCATGTGGGTTTCCCCTGGGTTCTCCGGTTTCCTCCCACAGTCCAAAACAATCCATCACAAGTGAATTGATCAATCTAAAAAATTTTTTTAAATTATGAGCACTTTAAGAGCTCATAACCAGCAGTATAGCTCTATATAGCAATTTATAATCTGTCATCAGCTCTAAATAAGGGGAGAGTTCTCGAGACCTACCTGCAAATGGGGGGGAGCCCCGGGCTCGAGAATCTTAGGAGCTCAGGGCTCTCTTGCGGGACAGCAAAATTATTTTGCAAGTGTGTATTTCAAAGTACACCATTCTGTGTGTGTGTGTGTGTGTGTGTGTGTGTGTGTGTGTGTGTGCGTGTGCGTGTGTGTGTGATTTGCTTGATGACTACTATTCATGACTTTCAAATATAGTCAACACCAACAAAATCATATCAGGGCCAATTCCTAGGGTTGGAGATTGACCTTTAAACCCATTTCTGGAGATTTTTTGTGTTTACCTAATCAGTATATTTTTTATTTAGATATCAGAGAACAATTTAACATAGCATATGAATGCATTCTATGGCAGACCCTTTTAATATTATATTTTCATCAGTCAAGGGTGATGAACGTGAACGCTACAGCTCTTTTAAAGCTTTGGTTGAAGTTGAACATCACTTTTATTCATACTGTAGGGTGGGTCCAAATCGCAAGACAATGTCAGATACGGTAAGTGCCATATGCAAATAGACCATGAATACATTTCCATAAATGTGTTTCTGTTTTACCTTCCGCTCATGCTTAGAGAAGATATTTATTGATGACCATGAATCTAAAATACACCCATAAGCAGAAATGAGCTTACCCTGGCGTGATGTCAGTAAAATACCCACTATATATTTCTGGCATAACAATATCACATTTTATTCATGCAAAGCTCTTGTTGACTTGTTCAAGAAGGATTACTGCAGTAGTGTACACTAAAGATAATATTTGATGCAGTTTACAGGTAAGAAAAGCATCCATTTCAAACCTAATGAAACCATCCTTAACATTCATTGCAATTCTTTGCTGTTGTTCTTGTTGTTTTCAGGTGATGCACTGTTTTTCCTCTGATATTTTTGTATTCTGTAATTATCTACATAACTTTTAAAAGTACTTTGCAAAAACGTGCATAATTTTCTGAAATGTAAAATGCTTGTATCTCTGATTAAAACAGAAACCCTCAAAATCTAGACCTGTGAATCCTTCCACTTTCAAAAAATAACTACTCCTATTGCAAGGGTACCCAAACTTGGTCCTGGAGGGCCGGTGTCCTGCAAAGTTTAGTTCCAACCCCAATCAGACACACTGGGGCTAGCTAATCAAGCCCTTACTAGGCTTTCTAAAAACATCCGTGTAGGTGTGTTATGGCAAGTTGGAGCTAAAATCTGCAGGATACCGGCCCTCCAGGATCGAGTTTGAGCAACCCTGTGCTTTTGTATTTAATTTGCAGCAACAACACAAATGCTATAACAATTTATAAAGGGACTTCTCTCGTCTGATAAAAAATTAATGAGGAACTTGAAAATGTTTGAGCATTTAAGAAATTCCTGTGGGAGCCCATGGCATATTAATATTCATAATTGGATTATACATTAACAGAAATTAAGAAAGATCTATTGTTAAATAGAAAATCTGTCTTTTAATTCTTTTTAAAGTCTCGGTTATAGAATGATGTCCAATGCAACTCCTCTCCTCCACTCAAACCCACATGTGAACACCACGGTGGACATTGATGCCGTTATGAATAAGGTCAGCACTGTTTTCCTCACCATCATCATTCTTCTCGGCACCACTGGGAATTCTGTAGTCATTTGGGTGGCTCGTTTTCGTATGAAGCCCAACGTCACCAATGTATTTTTGGTCAACCTCGCAGTAGCAGATCTGATCTTCTGCTTGACACAAATCTCCTGGCTAATCAAAGATATTTTCTTTGACTACTGGCCGTTTGGACTCTTTGTTTGCAAGTTCAATGGTTTCTTCAAGTACGCCAACATGTTCTGCAGTGTTTTTCTTCTGGCTGTCATCAGTGTGGATCGAGCACTCTGCGTCTGGCGTCCGGTGTTCACCAGGAAACGACGGAAAATATGTGCTGCTCGTTTGATCAGTGTGGGAGTTTGGATCACAGCTGGGATCTTTAGTTCACCATACTTTGTTTACCGGCAAATCGTTCCTGATAAGAAGAACTTGAGCCAATGCTTATTCAAGGTTTGTTTTACTTACAGTCTTGCATATTAATATATAATAATTATATACAGTGGTGTGAAAAAGTGTTTGTATAGAAACGTTAGAAATTTCTAGTATTTAAATTTCTAGCATACCAGCAAGTATGGCTGAAGGAAAAAAAAACAAAGACTTTGGTGTGGCCTGGTCAAAGTCCTGACTTGAATCTAATTGAGATGCTGTGGTGCCACATGACCTTAAAAAGGTTCTTGCTCAAAAACTCTCCAGTGTGGCTGAATTACAAAAATTCTCCAATGATGAGAAGGTCGAAATTCCTCCACAGCATTGTAATAGACTCATTGCAAGCAGTGGTGTAAAGTAACAAATTACAAATACTCAAACTACTGTAATTGAGTAGTTTTTCTCAGGAATTGTAATTTACTAAGTAGTTTTAAAAATGTTAAATATTTTTACTTTCCCTTGAGTACATTTTTAGTGCTGTATCTGTACTTTTACTCCACTACTTTTCTTCAACCTGCAGTCACCACTTTATATTTTCTTGTCTATGGGGATTAGAAAAATCAGTCCTGTGATTTCTGTCCAATCAAATCACACAAAGAAGGTAAATCTCCTCATAATGAACTACCTCAAGACATGGGCGATTTATAATTGCAGCAAACTGTTTGGAAGCATTAAAAGTGTCCAAGAAGATGTCCAAAATCTTAACACACAGTGACTCAGAGACTGTTTAGATGCATGTCGCAACAGATGTTTACTGTATGATGACCGAAATGGCCTTAAACACCCAGCTGTCACAAGACTTCTACATGATGTCACATTGACATTGTACCCCAACGTCATGGGGACAATGCATTTTGTTTGGAAATGAAAATTGGTTTGACGTCAGAACCCAACTATCCACATCTAATGATGTTACAGCTTGATGTTGTGTGGACATTACCACTATGACATCTATCAGACGTTGGATTTTAGTTGCCATACCTGATGAATAAATGTCAGTATTTGATGTCAATATGACGTTGGTTTAAGATGTTGGATTTTGGTCACTTTCTAACAACCTAAAATCAACCAAATAACAACGTAATTTAACGTCGTTTTTGGACATCAAAATAACATTGTCCTTAGACGCTGGCTAGACATTTAATTTTGGTCACCTGACGTCACGACCTAAATCTAACCTAATATTAACATCTTATGACGTTGTGTGCCTGCTAAGCAATAACTAAATGCACAGAATGTTATGTTTACTCACATCCACAAATATTGCATCATTGTAAATGCATCATCATTTTAAAGAGTAATACTCACTACTCTTGAGTTTTTTGAAAGGTCTAATTTTCACTTATACTTTGACATATTTACAAAAGATATTTTCATGCTACTTGCATTACATTTTTAGGCAAGCAATGGTACTTCTACATAGGTATGATTTTTCAGTACTCTTTTCTCCACTGATTGCAAGTTATCGAAAATGCTTGATTTCAGTTGTTGCCAAACACTTTTTCACACAGTGCTTTGTAGTTTTGGATTTTGTGCTCCCTTAATAGTAAAAACCTTAATTTAAAAACTGCATGTGTTTACTTGTGTTATATTTGACGAATACTTAAACTTGTTTGATGATGTGTTTATATATATATATATGTATATATATCATATATGTGAAGGTGTATTTACAGTACACTTCAATTGCAGGTGAATGGAACAGCTGAGAGTGACAATGCAGCAAAGTATGCCTACTACTTTGTTCGTTTCATCTGTGGATTCCTGTTGCCCTTTCTGGTCATCTTTATCTGCTACACACTGGCTGCTATTGGGATCCGCAGAACGAGACTTTCTGGCAAATCAAGGCCTCTTCACATTCTTGCTGTTTTGGTCTGTGCCTTTTTCCTATGCTGGGCTCCATATCATTTTCTAAGGCTGGTCAGGTTTGTAGATGAAGACAATGAGGTGGTAAAATTAGGATGGAGAATGGTTTCAGACTTAACCTATCTTAACAGCTGCATTAACCCAGTGTTGTACCTCTTCGTGGGACTGGATGTTAGGCAGCTCTGTAAGCAAAGTCTGTTTGGGATTTTTCATAGAGCACTTACAGAGGAAGCCCATAATCGGTCACAGCTGTCCACTAGAGAAGAAAGCTGTAATTCCTTTCCAAAGGCTGCAGGTGTTAAGTGTGTAAATAGAGTTTAAGAGTTTGTACTTTCTCTCTTGTTTGTTTGTCTGGTCCATTAAATAGCACAAAGTGTTGTATAGGGAAAGGGGAGAAATCTGTCACTTTGTCTGGGCTTCTGGGGGACATTCAACAATTGCATCATTTGTGCATGGAAGTTCATTAATTCAAATGCAAATATGCGGCGCAATGCTTGCTTTTTACAGGCATGCCTAGAACATAGTGAGTTGAAAACTTCTCAACTTTTCAGAATGCCATAAGGTCACCACAAGTCATGTGACAAGAACCAATTAGCTTCACACATTGTATGGAATATACACATTTCAGTAATATGTACAGTAACAAGTAGACTATTTACCTCAGACAAATATACTTTTCACCTTAAGTAAAACTTGTATCAGAGCTACAGTAAGGGTTTGTCAGTGGCGGATCCACAGAGAGCACTTGGTAGCTTAATGACAGATGCCACTGAAGCACAAGCTCAGAAGTGCATTGAAATTGGTGAAGGAATTGGCACGGCTCGTGTTTTCTATGCACTTTTATTAATATGTGAAAGATTCTTTTGCAGTAGTTTGACATTCCACTTTTTATGAAATTCCAGTTAAGATGTTATATACAGTTAGGGCCATAAAAATTTGGACATCGACAATTCTAGCATTTTTGGCTCTATACACCAACACAATCGATTTGAAATGAAACAAACCAGATGTGCTTTAACTGCGAACTGTCAGCTTTAATTTGAGGGTATTTACATCCAAAAGTAGGTGAACAGTGTTGGAATTACAACAGTTTGCATATGTGCCTCCCACTTGTTAAGGATCCAAAAGTAATTGCACAGAATAATAATCATAAACCAAACTTTCATTTTTTAATACTTGGTTGCAAATCCTTTGCAGTCAAATACATCCTGAAGTCTAGAATGCAGAGACATCACCAGACGCTGGGTTTCATTCCAGGTGATGCTCTGCCAGGCCTCAACTGTCTTCAGTTCCTGCTTATTCTTGGGGCATTTTCCCTTCAGTTTTGTCTTCAGCAAGTGAAATGCAAGCTCAATCGGATTCAGATCAGGTGATTGACTTGGCCATTGCATTACATTCCACTTCCTTCCCTTCAAAAACTCTTTGGTTGCTTTTGCAGTATGCTTTGGGTCATTCTTCATCTGCACTGTGAAGCGCCATCCAATGAATTCTGAAGCATTTGACCTAATATAAACAGAAAATATTGCTGAAACACTTCAGAATTCATCCCGCTGCTTTTGTCAGCAGTCACATCATCAATAAATACAAGTGTAGCAGGTCCATTGACAGCCATACATGCCCATGCCATGTCACTACTACCACCATGCTTCACTGCTTAGGATCATGAGCAGTTACTTTCCTTCTCCATACTCTTCTATTCCCAAAACTCCAGTACAAGTTGATCTTTTATAACTCTAATCTGGCCTTCCTGTTTTTGAGGCTTACCAATGGTTTACATCTTGTGGTGAACCCTCTGTATTCACTCTAGAGTAGTCTTCTCTTGATCGTTGACTCTGACACACATTCACCTACCTTCTGGAGAGTGTTCTTGATCTGGCCAACTGTTGTGAAGGGTGTTTTCTTCACAAGGGAAAGAATTCTTTGGTCATCCATCACAGTTGTTTCCATGGTCTTCCGGTGTTGCTGAGCTCACTGGTGCGTTCTTTCTTTTTAAAAATGTTTCAAGCAATTGTTATGGCCACGCCTAATGTTTTTGCTTTCTCTCTGATGGGTTTGTTTTGTTTTTTCAGCCTAATGATGGCTTGCTTGACTGATAGTGACCGCTTTTTGGATCCCATCTTGAGAGTTAACTAACAGATTCCAAATGCAAATAGCACACTTGAAATGAACTCTAGACCTTTTATCTGCTCATCATAATTGGGATAATGAGGGGAATAACACACACCTGGCCATGGAACAGCTTAGAAGCCAATTGTCCAATTAGTTTTGGACCCTTAACAAGTGGGAGGCACATATTCAAACTGATGTAATTCCTACAGCGTTCACCTGATTTGGATGTAAATACCCTCTAATTAAAGCTGACAGTCTGCAGTTAAAGCACATCTTGTTCATTTAATTTCAAATTGATTGTGTCGGTGTATAGAGCCAAAAATGTTAGAATTGTGTCGATGTCCAAATATTTATGGACCTGACTGTATGTAATATGATTAATGTGTGTTACTACATTTCGATGACTGTATAAGTCTGCCTGTCTCTTTTTGCTTGTTAGCTTGATGTAGATATAAGCTTGATGTAGATATAAGCTCTGATGCAAAAAGAGAAAGTATTGGCTTAATGTCTTGCATAAAAATGTTTCACAACAAATAATAACAAGTATACCCCAATTTTTATACTCTAGGGTGGGGTAGAGTACTAGGGTCACTGAATCACAAAACATTTTTGAGTGTCAGATAAGTTAAGTGTAAATGAATATTAAAATATGCTACATATGTGCGAATGAGCTTTAAAATATGCTCAAATGCGAATGAGCATTAAAATAAACCCATGAATACATTTTCTGTAAATATGTTTCCGTTTTACCTTCCCCTTTGTGCTTAGAGAAGATATTTAAAGAAAAGAAGACACAATAAAAATACACAAGAATAAACAGAAATTAGCTCACCCTGGTGTGATGTCAATGAAACAGTACTATATATTTACTGAGAAGAATTACTGCAGCAGTAAATTGACACACAAACATACATGATGGAGTTTATAGGGTAAGAAAAATCTCTCAGAAACTAGTGATGTTGGTCTGTGAGAGACCAGTGATGACAGAAGATTGCCCATTGGACAAAAAATATATCATAAATGTACATTTGTAAGATTTAAAAGCACTGGGACAATGAAAAAGAGCCCCAATAAAGCGAATATCCTGCAAACAAACTAACAAATAAATAAAATACCAATGTCAATGCACATTTACTGGTCTAAAAATGCACTCTGTTTGAATCTTTTACCTTTTTTCTTCTTCTCATTTATTTTTTTATCTTTCGTGTTTAACACAGGATGTGCAATGCTTGCTGATTATGTAATTAGCGTGAAACTGCAAGTCTCATACTTGTGGGCGCATGGTGAAATAAATGCTTACAAGTTGTAAAGCAGCTGCCAGACTGAAATTTTATATACCACAACAGTTACATAACATTGCACTCTTGGCATTAAATTGCAGTCCATTTATCGCAATGCCACAAGAATTTCACAGAAAATGGTTTGATTTGATGAAAAGTTTTATTGAAAAAAATTATGAAAAGTGAAATAGACATCTGTGAAGACTGGTATATTTATCTGTGCAGGATTATACAAATATATTTGCATATGTAAAAAAAAAACCTTTAATGCTATCTTTAATATGCTAGTGTGTGTTTTGCAGTGTTTTAAAGGCATAATGTTAAAAGGCATTCATCGTATATCTGCTAAATTATGCTGCTTGCAGTTTTCCTTTTTTCAGATTAGCGACTTCCGACCACTCTCCTGGATTCATACATTCTGTGGGCACACATGTAGAATATACCTGCAAAAGACACATTTTAAATTGTAAACATTCAATATTCAGATATTCATTTTCCTTTGACGTAGTCCCTTTATTTATCAGGGGTTGCCACAGCGGAAATGTACAACCTAAAATGAAACAAAGATTGAATATTTACTACAATTAATAAAGAGAGCTCCTCATCATTGGGATTTATTACTCCAAATATTCCAACAATGATTATATGAGTTAACTTATAGAACATATTTAAACGGTAAAACCCAAAAAGTTAAGGTAACTCAAATCATTTGAGAAAAACGATTGCAACAAACCATTTAAACTTAAATTTGAACTTAATCCATTTGAGCAAAAGAAGCAATTTGAGCACAGTAAAACCCGATAAATGATGGGAATTCAAACCAACTGAGTACTGTAAAACCCAATAAGTTAAGTTAATTCAAACCGTTTGAGGAAACCGATTCCTACAAACCATTTGAGTTAAAAAACTAATCTATATGAGTACTGTGAACTTACTCCATTTAAGTTGAAGTAATGAAGTATTTAATTAACTCATACCTTCAACACTGAGTTCAAAACTCTTTTACAAATTAATTAACTTTCAGTAAATTGTGAGTTAACTACACTCATTTAATTTGATAAAGTTGACTGTTGGGTTTTACAGTGCAATGACAACATCTTATGTTGTAATGACTGAAGGTGCTAAATGAATGTCTAACATCATATCAACATAAATCCCCCATCATTTGACTGATCTAAATGTCTCTGATTGGCTATTGTGTTCATAAGATTAGAAATGTGTATGATTGGCTGTAAAAAAAAAGAAGAAGAAGAAGCAGCAAGAAACAGGATGCAACATGCACCACATTTGACAACTGCACCATGAAAAGAGCAGCATGAAAAGTGTGAATATCATCAAATTTAGATACAAAAATGTTGTACATATTGCATTATACTAAACCAAGAAATATGATGCAACATGCTTGTCTAAAATTAATGCACAGAATTTGCACTTTTCATTCGCTGTAACATTTCACTTTGATGATACAGGGGGATTTTATTTCTATGCACACCCACAGTTGTATTGCTAGTAAGTGTAAAAGTAAATATGTGAGAGTTAAATTTGAGATTGGTCTTGCATACACTTCCCTGTTTCACTTTTGTGACAGAATAATATCATGAAGTCCATCAAAGTCATTTCAACCACATCCTGAGACATTCTTTTAACACCCTGTATAAACTTCACTTTATATTCTGACATTTGAAGAACTTCTTTAACGGGTCAATATTTTCGGTCACACTTTATTTTGATGGTCAAATTGTTCAATTTAAGTTACATTGGGTCTACATGTCAAGTATTTCTCATTAGATTATAAGTAGACTGTTAGGTTGGGGTTAGGGTTAGGATTAGGGTTAGTGTAAGTATGACATGTACGTGCAAAATTTCTTATATTAAGTTAATTGTCTGTTGAAGGAGCAGTATCAACAGATATTAAGCAGACAGTCTACTAATACTCAAATGGACCATCAAAATAAAGTGCTACCATATTTTCCCTTAAAATAACTGTCTAAGTGTGTCACCTGCAAAGAATGTCATGAGCATGGCCACCCATCCCAGTATGTAGGACCAGGAGAAGCGCCAGTCTCCGAATCGCTTGCCCAGGAAGCTTAAGGTTACTCCGGTGTAGATCGCCATAGCCAGCAGCACGAAGAAAGCTGTGTGTGAGCAAAACCATTGATTAAATATATAAACTGAAAAAAGTAGCAGCATCAGTATCTGATTTTGGCCATTTATGCATCAAATTCCCTTTCTATGACTCATTGTGTTTGTGACTTACTGGAGATGAAGAACATGATTCCTGCAGCGAAGGAACGACTGAATCTCTCAAAGGCAGAAAAATGGGCAAATGAGAGGATGCCTGCCATGATGCCCGCAAAACACGCCATTCCTGATAAGATCATGAACGCACGTGTGGCATTCCAGTATGCTGGGGACAGAAACAAGAAATGATCACAAAACAGCAGTGAAGACTGGTATCCTGTTTTCTTGACACTGTTTGTCTGTTTTTTCTTTCTTTTTACATTTGGGGCCAGATTTACCAACAGCTTTCATCAGTAAAAACCTCTAAAAAAAAACTCAAAAAGTATAGATCTACTGTATTTTGTTGTTGTTTTTGTTGTTGTTGTTGTTGTTGTTTGGCTGACCAGAAGGATTTTTTTATTTTTGGGGGGAGGAGAGATTTAATAATAAATCATGCAATATACGTTTTGCAATCTACTGGTCAACAAATATCTGATACGTTTTTTACTGTGATTCACAAGTGGTTAAAAACATGTCTAAACCAATTTTATGCCTGACATTCATATAAAAGGGTGATTTTAAAAAATATATATATTGTACTGTACTCACGATATTCCATTGTATATTATTCCCAGATAACATCCGCTGAAACTAATAACACAAGCTCATCGGGGTACTACGAATTATCTTGACCATATTATTAGTATATTCATATACTTAATTTTTTATCTGCTAGTCAGCTGTTCACGGCTGTTTGGCGCCATCTTGTGTCTGAATAACACGCAGAATAGTGCAGACTGGCATTTAGACGATGTTCGTTTTGCAAGTTTAACTTTTTAATAAACAAGTTAGTGAAATATTTTAGGTCAGTGATGTTTTGTGTCTAATTGACTACTTTTGCGGTAAATACCTGTGGAATAATTCAGCCTGATCTCACGAGGAAACGTAAGTATTTTACATTTTGTTAGTTTAGTGGCTAATTCATAATAATTTGTACAAGTTCAGTCGTACGAAAATGTACGATTTTAAACCCCTAAACCCAACCGTCATTGGTGGATAAGCAAATCGGACTAAACTGAATAAATGAGATTGTACAGATTCATACGAATTAGCCACTAAAATAAAAAGTTACGAATTGCCATGAGATTGTGTTGAGTAAGCGGGATTATGTACATTTAGGCGTTTTTAGGCCCTACAAAAAACGCTTTTTGCGGGACTACTGATAAGTTTTTTGGGCTTTAATCAGTGAGAACAACTGCTTAGATATTAAATATGCCTTGCATATTGGTAAGTAAATCACACTATTTGTAATCTTGGTTTTATTGGTCATAGATGTGCCACAACATCCGCCATCTTAGAACAGTGAGCTACCACAATAAATTTTTTTAAAGATGCCACAACACTGCACAGCACAACTTCTGATTATAAAAACTAATAAGAAACAATATAAATTTTGGGAATTCATTAACTTTCCAATTAATTAATTGAAATAAAAATTAACAGATCATAACCTCTCGGTATGGTTTCTGTGATTGTTTCTAAAGAGCAGCTGAAAACTAGGAATGGCCTAGATACCTTTTTTTCTCATTCAAAACATAATGGATACATTTTGTTACAGTTTTATTACACAATGATTTACATGACACTTATTGGCATATTTTGTATGAATGTATGTGTTTGTATGAATTAGCCACTGATTCGCCAAGCCAGTGTAGCTAATAAAATTTTAATGAACGATCGCATTAAAAAAATCCTTAAGTAATTAGGAGTAAGTAGTATATAGTTTTTGAACCATACTATAATAAGGTGTATTATACTGTATATTGGTACTGTACAGATGCTTGCAAAAGAAATGTATGCTGGAGAACATTGTTGAAGATGCGTGTTTTTTTATGTTTTTTTATGTGGGCATCAGATGCTCTAAAAATAGACATGATTGCTTTTTCATATGAAATATTGATTCATGATGTCAACCCAAACATAATTTCCACAAGTTTAGATTTGTTTGTTTGTTTTATTTTTTATTTATTTTTTATTTTAGTGTGTTTTGTAATTCCTAAGAATTTATAGCAATATGCAGTCCCTTTCCATTCTTGTGTAATTCATATGTTGTAGCTATTATTGTATAACTAAGCAAAAGAGCTAGCGACTCTATTTTTAATTCATGTAGTTTTTAAAAATAATAACGCAGAGGTGAAAAGTTAATAAATCTAGAATAAAAATGTTTTGTAAATAAAAAAAGATTGTGGAGGGGGTGGACTTTGTTTTAAAATGTTTTTTAAAAATCTGTTTAAAACAGGCCAATTCGCTGCACATTGTACATTTATGATTTAAAAAATTGTAATAAGATACTGTTTTCTTATATTTATTCTTTGTCAGGTCGTCAAGATGCACATTTACGTATTGCAGTTACCAGCGCAACATGCAAGCATTGTACTTCCATAGTAAACATGAGACAAAGAGACTAAAAATTTAAGCGCAAAACTGGAATATGGCATAAAACATTTTCAAATAGTGCTGCTGTGCTAGGAAAGTTGGCCTTTTTTCTTGTATAATAAATTATTTGTACCTCAGAAGACGAAGACAAAGCGCACTTTTGGAGACGAAAGACCACAGCCGCCAACAGCAGTTTTGGGAAGTAATAATACCAAAGCTCTTTGATGATGGACTTTGGCTGAAGAATTTTAGAATGACCAAAACAACAATACAGATGTTGTGCGCTGCCCATTAACGCCATTCAATCACTTCCAATTAAGTTATCACATGATCTATTAAAACAAAATCACATGACTTTTTTATGTGCATGCTGGAATTTATTTGGTAAATGTGTTTCCATTATAGTTCATGTGCATTTTTTTTCTCATCAGATAAAAAGATTTTTTCATTTTCAAACTTTATGCATTTCTAGCTAGTTCCAATTTATAGTTGATAGTTGTGCATAAAAGTAGGTGAATGGTAATAGCTATTGGCAAACAAAGTTGTTTTCGCTGGGAATTTTTTGGAGGTGCACAAAAGTGTTCTTGGAGCTTCACATGGAATGTTTTGTCTTTTTGCCTGTTCTAGACTTTGAACATCTCAGGAGCGTTGCTGTCTATGGAGGATAAGGGAGCTCTCGGATTTCATTTTAAATGTCTTAATTTGTGTTCTGGAGATAAATGAAGATCGCAGGGGATTGAAATAACATGAGGGTGAGTAATTAATAACTGAATTTTCATTTTCAGATGACCTAATTCTTTAAAACAACTTGAAATTCAGTGATCAATTTAATACATACCTACTTTAAGTGCGCTCTGGCTAAATGTGAGATGCAAAACTGCAAGCTTCTCTGAATTTTGCACCATTTGCTTGATTTTGCGTAAAATTGCTAGTTAAATATATATAAAATATGATTTTTTTGTGTCTTTAAATTTGCTTATTTTCAGTAAATCTCCTCTCCCATCTTTACATAATTACCATCTCACTCTACTTACATATTTTACAGATCATTTAGTAAATCTGGCCATTAATAAAAAAAAAAAAAAACAGTCCCTGCAGATTCACCTTGAACGAACCACAGTACAGCTCCTGTAATCTCAGATGCCATCTTATGAGACCAGGGGTACTTTGAAGCACCTGTTCAGAATACGACTGTGCAAGGCTCAGACAACACAAACCAGTGCATAGAGCTCTGTATAGTTAAAAACAACAAACCACTGCCATCTATAGGCAACAAATGGTCTAAAAGCTCAAATGCAGGTGCCGCTTATTTTGTATAATGATGTCAGTGGCACTAAATCTGACTTTAAATTTAACACTGATTTAAAATAGTTATGAATCAATTTACTTACCTATGCTTGCTGTCTGCATGTAACACTTGTTGGCCATGCAGTACCTCCACAGGCCCTGGTGGGCATAGCTGCCTGACAGGCGATACTGCATCCAGTAGTCTGTCGCCGTGGAGACCACTATGAGGATGTTGCCCACAATGGCACAGAACAGACCGCCGCCCATAAAGCTGTACATCCTGACACACGCTGAGACTTTGCAGCAAGGAGATATACACTAAACACATAGGACAAATTAGATATATTGTTTGGCATACTGTATATTTTTAATAAATGGCAAAATAATTATACATTAAATATAATTAATTATATTTTAATTATTATGAATAAATTATTATTAGTTTATATTAATTTTTTTTCTTTTTAAAATAACTATTTTTTAGAAACTGTGAATACATTTTGTATTTTCAATTTTTATTTATTTAAATTTTTTATTTTTTTCCCCTCTCTATCTCCATTGTAGTATATGGTTGTTATTGTTAATGTTTATGTCTGTAAAATGTCAAAAAAATACTTCACAATATATTAAAATACATTTTAAAATGAATACAGTTTACAAAGACATAATAAGCAACACATTGAATTAAAACTTTAAAGAATTTTGAAGAAGAAAAGTTGGTTATTGTTATTTTTTTGTAATTTTCTTGTACTTTTTTGTACTCTTTGTGTTTTATTCACAACTTCTAAATAACTAAATACATAAATACATACAGAGAATTGCTAAATAAATTAGGCAAATTATTAATGTCCATACACTTATTAAAAAAACTTTTTAAAATTCAGTTTGCTAAACATGACAGAACATTAATATGAATACATGAAAGATATTCCGTTAAACCCTTATGTGCTGTTGGGGATGTTTTCATCCACTCTGGGGTGATTTTGAGTCTTAATTTGGCAATGACTTTTTCTGTGTTTCAGCTGGCAGAATGATTTTTGGTGACAAATCTTATTTTGAGAAAATGCTTTCGATTAAAAAACTCAACAATACACTCTGGGTAAATTTACTACCGTTTTGTTATGTTAGGGATGAAAACATCCACTAAATTCAACTGCTGTAAAAATGCATCAGATTAATATTTTCTTTTTCACATTTATTTATTTTTTGCATAAATCAGTTAATCAACCTCAGTCCTGATCAAAACTACAAAATTTACAGGATTCTAACTCTTTAATTGCCAAATTCGAAAAAATTATGTCACTAATTTGGTGAAAAAAACACACACAAAATGAGGTATTTTTATTATAAAAGGTAATTGTGGACTGGATTTTTTTAACATTTTATCAAAGTCTTGAACATGTGAAACAACATTGCCTTGGATGCATTGTTTTTGATTGATTTTCATTCTTTTCTCTCTAATTTACTGTTGGTGGCTGTTTTTGCCCCATTGATTTCCATTATAACCACTTATTATTCCATTATAACCACTTATATTGCAATAACAAAGGTTATTGCAAAACCTTGACACCATATAATCATGCATTTTGGATTGTTGGTTTTCCCTGTTGGGAAGAGG
Source organism: Danio aesculapii (assembly GCF_903798145.1). NCBI lineage: Eukaryota > Metazoa > Chordata > Actinopteri > Cypriniformes > Danionidae > Danio > Danio aesculapii. The sequence goes on from NC_079453.1 coordinate 12,664,080, forward strand.
TAAAATTTCTCATTTTTACTGTTAATCATCAGTTGGCACCATTAACCCTTTAGATAGGCCTGTGCAAAAAAAGTTTAGTTTCTGGATTTTATATGGAGAATAACAACAAATTAAAGTGTGTGTATGTGTTTCTGTGAGGAGAACATCAAAATATGCATCTCAGCTCTACATGGAGTAAATAAAAACAAAGACTGTGTATTTAAGCACCATCAAATGTGGTTAAAATGGAAGTCAATGGGGCAAAAACAGCCACCAACAGTAAATTAGGGAGAAAAAATGAAAATCTAACAATGCATTAAAGCTAATGTTGTTACTAATCGTTCACTTGTCCAAGACTGTGATAAAAGGTAAAAAAAAAAATCAAATCCACAATTACGTTTTATATTGAAAATATATCATTTTGTGTGTTTTTTTTCACCAAATTATTGACAACATTTGGGAATTTGCCAATTAAAGAGTTGAAATCCTGTAATTTTTAAAACAATTTAGAAGTTTTGATCATGACTTTTCATGAGTTTTCATCCTGAACATAACAAAAGGGTGGTAAATTTGAACAGTGAATAAGAGTTAAAATTGTAAAACATTTTTTTAGTATTATTTTGTATCATTTATTTAAGATATATTTCCTTGTCGGCGCCAATGGCGTAGTGGTTAGTGCGGTGACACATGGCGAGCTGAGTTCAATTCCCACCTACAGGTCCTATGCTGATCTCTATCTGCCCCCCACACTTTCCTTTCTATACTCTCTACTGTCCTATAAATTAAAAGTAAAAACCCTGAAAAAAAATAAAATAATAAAAAGATATATTAACTTGTATCCGATACATATTTTTGGTTTTTATTCAATTTTTTCTTTGTACAAGAAGCTTAAAAACAAACAGTAAAAAGTAAGTAAATACAAAATGTTTCTTTTACATTGTCTTATTTCCTGTACAATTATCTAAACATTGTTAAATTAGGATCTATGTAGATGAAAAGCAAAGTTACACTAAATAATTTATTTAATAAGTTCATAAAATTGAGTGAACTTTTGCTTAAAACGAGACAAAATAGTGTAAGAAATCACATTTGTTTGTTGTTTCACAATAGTGTGAAAAGAAATGTGTTTGAATTCATGTTGTGAATAGAATTAAATTTTCTAACCCGCTAGCATATTTCTTTTCTAATTTAATTTTAAAACTTTAACAAAACAAGATTCAAAAGCTAACAATAATCTTTATGATTATCAAGTAAAATGTGATTTTATTCAAAATAGTTTTGAGATTTGTACAGGAAAACACTACAAATATACTCAAAGTTCCAGCATTTCCAGTGGATTTTTACATCAAAACTAAGAAACCTCTCAAACTGATACATCTAAACTTTAAAATATAAACACATTTCTGTAACACATGTGCTCATCCCAAAATAACAACCATCCCTATTCTGCATTGGTGGATTAGTTAGTAAATGGAATATATTAAAAATGAAGGAAACATACAAAAAAAAAGTCATACAAGTTTTTAGGCTCACCTTGTTGCTTCTGAGGCAAATCCCTCTTTGCTTATCCTCTGGGGAAAGAGGGAGTGAGAGGGCAGAGAGAGAGGTTAAGAGGCAAAAGAGAAATGGACTGTTGGCTTTTTTTGTTGATGGTGGCAAAATCCTTTAAATGCCAGCTCCTCTGTCCCCGAAACAAATACACTTGAACTGGTTGGAGCAGGGGCCCTGGTGTGTGTCTGACTTTTCGCTGTGTGTATGCATGATGTCAATGGTCCTCCTTTTGTTTAAAGAGTAGACTGTTCTGTAGCCGCACTTATTCAAAGGATTGCTGTGGTGCAGCGGTCAATACAAAACGCTGAGTTGCGTGCTTGCTTTGACAGGGGCCATAGTGTGACTACTCATGCATACCTATAGTTTAACATCCAATAAACTCAATGTTTCTAAATTACAGAATGTGTTTTAAAATACTCTACATGTCTTTTTAAAAAGAATAGGGTCATTTAATGTTTCAAAAGCTCACCAAGGCTATTTATCGGATCAAAAATACATTAAAAACTGTGAAATATTATGTTATAAATATTAATATATATGTTTTCTTATTCAATGTACACTATAAAACCCAACAGTCAACTTTATCAAATGAAATGAGTGTAGTTAACTGAAAATTTACAGAAAGTTAATTCTACTCATTTGAAAAGAGTTTTGAACTCAGTGTTGAAGGTAATGAGTTAATTAACTACCTCATTACTTCAACTTAAATGGATTAATTGATTTGATTTTTTGACTAAAACGGTTTGTAGCAATCGGTTTCCTCAAATGGATTGAGTTACCTTAACTCTTTGGGTTTTACAGCTTCAAATTTGATTCAGTGATGTAAAGATGAATTTTCAGCATCGTTCATCACAGGTCTTTAGTGATATGTGACACTTTGTATATCAAAAAACATTTATTATTATTATTATCAATGTTGAAATGTGTTGTGCTGCTTCATGTTTGTGAAAACTGCGATACAGTACACTGTAAAACCCAAAAAGTTAAGGTAATTCAAACCATTTGAGGAAACCTATTGCAACAAACCATTTAAGTTCAAAAACTAAACCTAATGAGTACTGTGAACTTACTCCATTTGAGTAAAAGAAGAAATTTGAGCTCAGTAAAACCCAATAAATGAAGAGAACTCAAAGCGTTTGAGGAAACCGAGTGCAACAAACCATTTGAGTTAAAAAACTAATGTATATGAGTACTGTGAGCTTACTCCATTTAAGTTGAAGTAATGAGGTATTTATTTAACTCATTACCTTAATTCAACACCGAGTTCAAAACTCTTTTCAAATGAGTAGTTAACTTTCAGTAAATTTTGAGTTAATGACACTCATTTTATTTGATAAAGTTGACTGTTGGTTTTACAATGTAACATTCAAACTGTATTTGTTTTATTAATCATTATTTTGTTCAAGATTTTCAGAAAATGTTACTTTGAACTTTGTTTTAAGGATTCTCAAATGTAAAATCCGTCACACATTTTTTACAAAACTAATAAGCAGGAAAAATATTTATTCTAAAACATTATTAATCCTGAGTTTAAATAATAAGTGACCAAGACAGAACAGCAAATAAGCATATTAGAATAATTTCTGAATGATAATGTGAGACTGAAGACTGGAGTAAATAAATTTTAATTAATTAATACAGTGTTTACAGTATTTTTGATTAAATAAGTTTTTTTTTTATGTTTTAAAACATCTTATCCCAAACTTTCAGAGCATTCAAAATTAAAGAGACAGTTCCAAATTATGACCTGTTAAATAAAACAAAAAACCTAAAGGAATGTGATTATTTTGATATTTGTTATGTGCAATCAAATACAATCTGATATATGAATTGCACATACAGATGAAGGTTGAAAACTTTGGTCTCTGCTATGGTAAAATTTGTAAAATCACAACAGTATTGTAAAATATCAATTTACCATATCCAACAATGCACATTTCTGACTTCTGTAGGGTCACTAAGAGTGCTGAAGCATCCAAAAACATATATTGATTTAATAAAATAAGTATTTGGGTCCCATTTTGGTGCACTTATCAAAATAAACTTATCAAAGTGATTTTACATTTAAAAATATTGGTTAAAGAATGTTTTGTCATCATTTTCTGAGCTGAATGTGTAAGAGATATTTTTATGTGATGAAACTAAATGTTACATTAAAAATTAACTTATTTTACCTTATTCAAAAGTTGATTTAAAAGGAATTTGCATAAAAGATTTTGGTCATACTCAATTTGATATCATTGAGAAAAATATTTTTTGTGATGCTTTTCCTGTTTAAACTGGAAACTATAACTTTTAATCCAAATTTTTCTTCCTTTCTCATTTGACTTTTTATTCAGAAAAATAAATGTATTTATTAAAACCACGATTTTCTGTAACACTTGAACAAAAAGTCTTATTTTGTATTTAAAGCATTACTCATTTCATATTAATATCCTGCGATTGCTGCAGGCAAAACTGTGCCCGAGTGGAATACCAAACTATTGCAGTTATCATATCTTAACATGAGAAATGCTGGTATAATGTATTGTATGCTGAGACCAGCAAAACATTCTTGCTGGTTTAGGGGTCCCTAGTAGAGATGTGCTGAGCTAAACCAGTTCAGTTTTGCTTGAGAACAGCATAACCGGTCCACCAGCTCTAACAAGCATAATCAACCAGGACTCCACATTAAGTTCACTCTCTGCTGTCTCTCTAGAGGAGCCAGGCCTTAACAATAGCCAGATCAAACATGTGAAAGACCACTCAATATATGCTGATATAGTATCTGAATTGCTATTCTTAGAAATGCAGTATAAAAAAAAATCTATGTACATTTACTTAATTCTAGCACTTTTCCTTATAAATACAACATACTTACCAACGAAAATTTTTCATTAAAGAAAATATAGAGTCGGGTGACATGATGTACACACAATACAGCATTTATTGTTTTACCACAATCATAATAAAAGACATGTATTAGGCTTACAAAAAGACTAATTAGTTTAATAATAGTGGCATAAAAGTTTTTGCTTAACACACTTTTTTTCTGTTGTGTTGTTTTATCAATAGCTGTAAAAGTATTAAAAGACAATTCATCATCAGTTTAAAGTGTATTTAGGGTGTGTTAAATAAGAGGATGGATAACATTGACAACTTTCCACAATCATTTTGATTATTAAAAAAAACACTGATTTTACTTTGGTTAATGTAACAACCCAGGTTAATTCATAAAAGCGAAGATGGGGTAAAAAGTGAGATGACATGCTGGAACAGCAGTTTATTTTGGGTAGTAAATAGATGAAGTTCTGGAAATGTAATTGTTTTTGATGCACTTTAATTCACAATAGCAGTTAGTCTAATTTGTGGAATGTTTACTTACACAAGTTCCCTAAAAATAATAATGGATCAAACTATAGCTATATAAAATACTGCAAAACTAAAAAAGCTCAAATGAGACATTTTGTGTTGATGTCAAACAGCTCAAATTTGCTATGCAGCACAGCCTCGTGGCTACAACACTGCAAGTTCGGGAAAACAAAGAACAGCGCTTTTACTGGCAAAAACAATCTCATATTTATTTATGGACACATCACACAAATGTATATCGACTGAATAAATAATTCAGATCTTTAATGTTGGTCCGTGGTGTCAGATATGAATAAACGTCTATTTCCGATCCGCTGCTCTTGTATTCGTGTCATGTGGTTTGACAGAAAACCAGGATTGGATCGCGGGGGTCACCTGAGAAAAATCACCACTCGTCATATTCACGATTCCTTGGCTTGTGCTGGTGTGACAGAGGGGGGGAAAGAAATGTATATCTTTAATGTTATATACATGACTTGAAGTTTGACGCGGACAGGTTCTTAACCAAGGTGTACATACAAGGTAAGTTCACGGACTTATTAAATGCGATTTAAGAGCATCACGTCATTCGTCATGAAACTCACGAGGTTGCAATAGCAATAGGCTAATAGTTAGATCTAGTACTTGTAGCTTCCATAAACTTAAATTTGAAGTTTCGCCGTTTAAAGTGCATGTCAATTTACATTAACGCTACTCGTTATTTATTTCTACACACTGCCAACGAAATACAAACGGGTTGAAGATATATAAACAATTATTGGCGTGTTGTCGTGTCTAAAATGTTTTACCGTTCTTTTATTTCAACATAACTCACACTATGTTTGTAATAACATATTCCACTCCATATCTTATTAACGGCAGCGCTAAAATTTGGCCGCATTGAGAACGTTTGCGGATGGATACGCGAAGACCGACAGCCGAACAGCGCAGTTACGAAATAACCAGAAAGTGAGATTTCAGAGAACCACAAGTCAAAGAAAGGACTGTTAAACGAGCGTAGGGTTAAGCCGGAATCGAAAAAGTCAGAAAAAAATGTGTTAGCGACTCAACAGGTCGACAGCTCGTCAGGAGAGAAGGGCGGGAGTGAGTAACATACGCAACAAAGCCGCGCAGTGAGCGCACCAGTAACCGGTACACCTTCCGTCTTCCTCCACAGCGGTCTCCATTTTAACTCCTCGCCCAGCCTGCACCTCACGTGTCCTGGACTGTCTTTCTCACATGACCCGTGTGTTTGTCCCCGTGATCAGCGCTTCCATCTCCCGTATTTCAAGTGTCGCTGAATATCGCATTTTAAAATCCGTTCGCCTTCATGGATATGCTCGATCAGAGCTTGGACACCTCGACGAGGTGAGAGCGCGTCCTTTATGTACGGCCACCCTCAAGGCCCAAGTCAACCATTTTCTGCTCTGTATTTTATCGCGGGACAGTTAGCATCATCTTTTAAGTTTATTTTCTGACTTTTGTTAACTTTTGTGAATGCGGATAACAGAGTAAGTCAAACGTAAGGTACGCATAACACGAAGGAAAACAACAAATCGCAGGCGGTTTTACATTGATAGTCGACATATTTATATGACTATTAGCCCAAATGCTAATTTGGTGTTTTTTGCCTATCTTTGGTCACTTATAGATATAACGTCTCATGCCGGTACGTGTTTTATTTAATCAAAATGGATCAAAATCGATGGTTTCTGAAATGTAAAAGATGTTAACTGATATTTTATGTATAAATGTCGTGTTCAGTGCTCTCGGTACTAAAGCCTGTCTGCAGTTTAATGTTAATGCATCAAATTCCCCTCAGCCTACAATCCAGCGCCAGTGTTTTATCCAGAGGCTTTATAATGTGCATTCAGAACTTTTAAAAAATAAATAATCATGTGGTGTTTATTTGGCAACACTGTTTATTCGATAAAACGTTATTTGTTAGTGTTATTGGTTTATGTAAACCACTTTAAAAATGAACAGTTGGTTGGTGATGTGAAGGGGGCGTTCACCGTTTATTCACCAAGTAGACCGTTCTTGCTAATTACATTGGATTAATATTTGGAACATTTTACTTAAATCGTTTAGATTTTCTAAATGATTTAATCTACACCTTACCTGCTAGCATTAAAACTGAAAACTGTACGAGTGTGATGTCTGATGCGTTAACGATTCTTTCTGTGAGTCGGATCCTTTCAGTGAATCACTTGAACCGGTTCACCGAACCGGTTTTTGCGATACTGTCTCAAGATTAGTCCTTTTTAATTGATATTCCTCCGTCTGTTGAGACGTAGAATGAAATAAATCTGAACATTCTTTAATAATATATATAATAATAATATATTAATAACCTTTAGATTTTGATATAAACCAAAACGTCCCAGAAATTAATTAAAATCGATTTTGTTTTTGTTTACTATAAATGCACGTTATATTCAGATATCTAATAACTGAAGTTAATAGTTACAATAAACACAAAACGATATTAAATCTTTTAAATCAGTGTTTCAAGCACACTATATATATTTATGTATTTGTCACAAAACTGCCTGACTTCCCATTACTTGGATGTGCCAAAAGCCCATATGATTTTTATCTGTGTTTCCACTGAGATGAGAGAAGTTTCATAATGTGACCTGAAACATTTGCTCTCTTTTTGCAGTCACGAGAAACAGGAAACTGAGGAGGTTGTTCAGCTACAGGACGGTTAGTAAAAACACGCAGCTCTAAATAATGTACATATTCAGTAAATGTTTTACAAAAAAGGTTTGCATTTTTTCATGAAGTAATTTCTGGTTTATTTCTCAGGAGAGGGGGTTGGGGCCGAGGAGCAGACAGCGGTTACTATAGCGAGTGTCCAGCAAGCAGCAGCAGCATTTGTAGACCACAATGTTCAGTACCAGTTCCGGACAGAGAACACTGGAGGACAGGTCAGTACGACCTTTGACCTTTTCAGGGTTCACATTCAGGTCACTCTGTAATAAAACATGTCTTGGGAGTATAATGTCCCAGTAATGGGTCATATGGGAATGCTTTTATGTCCTTTTAACCATGTTTTAGTTTTTTGTAAATACTATTATAGTATTTATTAATATTTTTTTTTAGATAGCTTTTTGTTTTATGTCTTCATTCAGTTTGTTTTAATTAGTATTTGTTATATTGTATACAGCCTTCTTTTCCAATTGAATTTTAGTTGTAGCAATTATATTTTATTTAAAGCCTTGCTCACTCTGTGAGATTTCAGCCATGATTTTGTCATCTTAGACAAATTTGGGAAATCCGTAAAGATTTCTGAAATCTGAGGCTAAAATCGTGATCTTTGATCGTTTGTTTGACATGTTCACTGACAGCCGCTTCATGCCCATTCCGATCAAATTTTCTCTCCGATGAAGTTCAGACAGTGTTAAAAGATTTCAGACACACTCCTGTAGAGTGACAACAGCTGTGATGAGCGTCAATCCAGGAACCAATAGGAGCTCCGAATTTGATGACGCAATCCATGTGCCAATTCAATTGACCACGGGGAAATGTCAAAACAGTTTTTTTTCTTCCTGGTTTTATTATTGATGCGTACTGTGTGCAAAATTGCTGCCACAGATTGTTTATATTTGATGTGAGGAATCATTTCAGAACGCGGGATAGTAAGTGTCACGGGTGGATGACGTCAAACTCCGGGGGCGTTTTCTTGTGTTTTCATTGTCGTTCAGTCTGACTTTATGACAGCTGAGATCTTACAGTGTGACATGGGAGCCATGTTCATGCAGTCTGACATGCTACAATCATTCAGGATTATAAAAAAAAAATCGCACAGTGTGAGCCGGCCTTTAGCTAAATAGTAGTCTACATTTGAAGTGGATCAAAAAAGTTGTTCAAAATTGTGCCAAGAATGAGTGTTGTTCAATTGGTTACTTTGAAAAGTATTACTTCACTTTAAATGTTGACCACTGTATTCACTCATCAGTGCATAATCATTTACACCAGCATCGGAATTGTATGTGAAATAGCCTGTATTTATTTCATATCGTTCATTCCTAGTTTTATTGTAAATGAAGGATTAATCTGCACACATTTACACATTTTAAAAGTAGGGGAAGTTATTACACTGTTATTGCACTGAGACGTCACTGAGACATTACTGGGACTTAGACTTTACTTAAACATTACTTAGATGTTCTGAAAGTGCATTATAGGGATTCTTGTAAAAAATGTTTTAGTATTTCACACCCACTGTTCATTATAGAATCAGTATCTAATAAAAAAAGATACAATTCCGTACATTTTTTTTTACGTAGTAATTTATTCTAAAATCATGCTAATTCATACTGAGAACATGGTAATTCATGCAAAATGTATGTTGACAACATGTTAATTCACACATGTATCTATCTGTTATTTTTCAAACTTTACCTATCCATACTTTTTCAAGCTGTTTCAAACTAAACAGGTTCTCAAGTCACCATAAAATTTGCCTTCAAAATGTAATGTCTGGTTAATTATGCTCCTCAATAACAACTGAACAAATTGTAGAAGTAAAATGCATTTCAAATACCAATTAATGTTGCCTACGATTTATTTGCAAAAATAGCTTGCAACAAAGTTAACGTCATTGAATTTTTCTGTTATAGGTGACATATCGCGTGGTCCAGGTAACAGAGGACCACTTGGAGGCAGCAGGAGATGGAGGAGCAGCAGTCAGTGTTGTGTCCACAGCCGCCTTTGCTGGCGCACAGCAAGCAGTAGCACAGGTGTGTATGGAACAAACTGGAACGAACTATGGGGGGAGAAAAGCAATAAATGAAAGCAATCTTTGTGTCTCTTACACTACTATATGTCTTTATAGGCTGTCATTCAGAACCCTTTCAGTAATGGTGGCAGTCCAGCAGGGGAGACAGTGGGTGGAGAAACCCGCTTCGCCTACTTCCCTGCAGCAACTGTCAGTGATGGTACAGCTACAGCCGTCTCAGTGCAGGCCACGTCTGATCCCACCCTCACACAGGCTGGAGGTCAGTTTCACACGCTAAAGTCCAAAAACTGTCTACCTTTGACACTGTTAATAAGTAATAATGGTTTTAGAATGTCAATAGCTCAGCTTATCATGCAGATGCAGTGCTTCTAGCATCTGGCATTGAGTGCATGATGTTATCAGGGGTTATAGCTGTTTAATTAACAGATGCAAGATGCAGATAACGAATGCAATACCTGCAAGTTTACCACTATGGTGTTGACATGACATATTGCGTCTCATTTCCACCGAGTGGTATGGTTCAGTATTGGCTCAGGGTTGCTTTACCCTTACTTGGTAGGCATGCTGTATTGACGTCTTTTGCTCGAAGTAGAAATACACAAAGGTTGTTCATCGCATCTTTTGCAAAGTCTAAGTTCATTGGTTCAAATGTTGGTGCATGGCAAGCATCTGCAAATAGAAAGAGGAAGTGAAGTCCCTCCCTTCACTTACATTTAGACGTGACCTCTAAAACAGCCTCATAAATAACAACGGAGGACATACAGGAGAATCATTTCTTGATTCTTGGAATGTGTCTGTTTGCCACAAGAAGACGACAAACTTTGTTTGAGCATGGTTCATTGCAGCACACCATCATTGTATTATAACGGTGTTGTGTTTAAAAATGGCAATTCTAATGTTGTCATCGCTTGTTTGTTGTGTGTGCTGGGGATGATTCTCTTGCTGCGTCCCAATTCGCATACTTATTCTACGCCCTGAAAGTATGTACTTTTTTGTGAAGGAAAAATACATATTTTTGAGTGTGTAACAGAAGAGTGTACAAGCTTTTGGGACATACTACTTCCTCGTTAACTGATCATTATGTTGCTTGGTTACGAGCCCTGTCAATCATCCACGTTTCTTTCGTATTTAATTTCCTACTTTATTGGAGATGCAGAAGCAGCAGGTTAATCTCCCATTTGTGAGACTTTCATGCAGAGAAATCTCCTCAGATGTTTGGATAATTATGCATTCAGACATTAATGTCCAAACACGTCTTTATACAAGTTCAGTGTTGTTGTTGCAGATGAAATAAAACACAGAAAACACGATTTTTAAATATTTCCCAGTGACCAAGATATTAATTAACAGTCATACAAACATCTTTACCGAAGCCCCTGTATTTGACGGTGGGTCTCGTGCGTCCGTCATGTTTGTAGTTTTTTCATTTATTTTTTTTACACTTTTCACCCACGTTTGTAGTTCTAATCGAATTCACATCTAACGTGCAATGTATTGTGGGCAATTACAGCGGTTAGAGTATGGACACTTCAAGTTTTTAAACCAAGTTTGTAAACCATCCGCGAACCTTTGGCATACTCTTTTCAACATACTATGATTTGGGACATACTAATTCTATTTCCAATACTATTTAGGACGGATAGTATGCGAATTGGGACGCAGCATCTGTTAGCAGAGTCTAGCTCCACCCTTTTGGTAGCGCACTGTTGTGCTAGGTATCCTTGAAAAAGGATAAATGAAAAAGGGTATATCGCTATTGTGGTACCTTTGACAGTGGAAATGGAAGTAAATTAGTACTGTACTGTAATGAAACAAACTGCTCAGTAGAAACAGGCTATTTCGAAGTGTTTTTCTTTTGAAAATTAGTAATTAATTCATATAAAGCTTGACTATGAAGCTATATTAATTGGAATGTGTGTGTTCATGAATATGCTAATAAGGCATTTTATTTTTTTCTATTGTACCAACTAGTTCCTTCTCTAGTCAGCTACCTGATGTAATAAAGTGCCTAATTACAAGTGGCAAGGTGTTTAAATGAGAAACCTCAGAAGAAGAGAAAGAATGAATTACACAGATTTGTCTACAAGCTGGATTGTATGGCCAAAATTCATCTAAACATATAGTTCCAATATTATTTATTCATTTTCCTTCGGCTTAGTCCCTTTATTCATCAGGGGTCACCACAGAGGAATGAACTGCTGTTCCAATATTAATCTAAGCTATTTAAAAAGTGTCTCAAAAACTGACAAGATCGTCTGAAGGGAATGTCTGTACCAAGTTTGTGAAACGTCCTATTAAACTATATAATATTTTAGAAATAAACACAGTTTAAATAATTTACAGTTAACCATTTGTTTGTATTGAGCCTGATTTATTCTTATAGACTAAAATAAAATTAAGTGAGCAGTAAATAATGTAAAAAAAACATGTTGTTTACCCTAGGTCAGTTTTACGTGATGATGAGTCCCCCAGATGTTTTACAAACTGGAACACCACGGACCATTGCTCCTCGTACACACACCTATTCAACGTAAGTACTGATCATGGGTCAGCATGGCCCATTTTCCCAGTCTTCACAGTCCAGTCCACCTTTTGAACCCACTGCCCTATGTACATAATGATTTGATTTCCTTTAACATCCCCTGAAATAAATTTTCAAATCAGATGCTCTTGAACTGTCTTTCAAAGCTTCTCGAATTGAGTGTGAAATTAATTTTTAAAATTCATTAATTCATGACTTCACATACAAATATGCCAAATATTGTCCAGTCCGTTTGAGTGCGGTCAAAACCAAATCAAAAATTTGTCCCACTTGCCTGCCATCCCCAGAGACCTTGGTGAACGTGAGACTCTTCAGCACAGCAGATCAGACTGGTGAGGAAGACCTTTTACATCCCCACCCCTTTCATCTGCCAGCCTGTCCTTCTGCTCTAGATACCACTGCACTAGTCCATTAATCAATACTGAGCAGCTGGCTTTTTAATTCAGTACTGTGTAAATACTGTAGATGTGTTTTGAGGATGGTGTTTTGAGTTTTCTTCGTGTTCGGAAGACATCAGTTGAGTCTACTCTAACCACTCCAAAAAAACGAAATGAGGAAAACTCAAACGGGTTAATGTGTTTCTTTCAGGGTTGGTTAATTATTGTTCATCAAATTTAATGGGTTAGTTCACCTCGAAACAAATCTTCTGTCATCATTTACTCGGCCTCATGTCATTACACGCTATAAGATATTTGCTCAGAGCACTCCTTTAAAGATATGTTCACTTCATGTGCATATTATGTTCAGTGAATATAAACAAATACAGTTGAAGTCAGAAGTATTAGCCACCGTGTTTTATTTATTTCCCCAATTTCTTTTTAACAGAGAAATGTTTTTCAACACATTTCTAAACATAATAGTTTTAATAACTCTTCTCTAATAACTGCTTTATTTTATCTTTGTCATGATGACAGTAAATAATATTTCACTAGATATTTTTCAAGACACTTCTATACAGATTAAAGTGACATTTAAAGGCTTAATTAGGTTAACTAGGCAGGTAAGGGTAATTAGGAAAGTTATTGTATGACAATGGTTTGTTCTGTAGACTATTGAAATATAAAAATAGCTTAAGGGGGCTAATAATTTTGACCTTAAAAAGGTGTTGAAAAAATTACAAACTGCTTTTATTCTAGCCGAAATAAAACAAATAAGACTTTCTCCAGAGGAAAAAATATTATCAGGCATACTGTGAAAATATCTTTGCTCTGGTAAACATAATTTGGGAAAAATTTAAAGGGAGGCTAATAAATTTGACTTCAACTGTACTTAAAGGGGTCCTGTTATGCTCTTTTACAAAGTCTTCTGCTTAAATCTGGATATCATGCTGAATAGTTCGAAAAATACAATATTTTTTAGATAATTTACATTATTGGAATATCTTTATTCCCAGTCTGTTACAAACAGATCAATTAGTTCTGGGTTTGATGAAGGCCCGCCTTCCAATAAACGAAATGTGTGATTGGTTGGCTGTCCTGGTGTGGTCTTATTGGCGAACAGTTTAAACAGTGTTGCGGTACTGCTACGCACCTTGTCAAATTTCTGTCAGTTCTGTGGAGGCTGGCGCTGAGTCAGAGAAAGACAAGTGCATTACTTGTGAAAGATCAGAATGGCGTTTTTAATGATATAACATTTGTTTTGGGTTGCAAAGATTTGAATGCATAACAAAACATTTATATATTTTTTTAAATACACACTGATATCTAAAAAGACAACAATGAAAATCATTAGGAAACTAGAGGGTTTAAGTTGAACAGCCACTTTCATGTATTTTGGGAGAAGTTGATGAGTTTACGTGTTGTATATCCATCAGCTCTAATCTCTCCACTGCAGTACTAACTAAGGGGCTATTCATACAGAATGCGTATTTCCTCTTCAACGCACTACATTTCTATTGTTTTTCAGTGTAAACACTCTAGATGGATGCGTTTGACTGTTACACTTGTCTTTTGAAGCGCCGCACACAAACAGTGTTTTTTTTAATTAATTAAAAAAAAATTTTTTTTGAAAGATTTTGAATGCAGTGACTTCAAGTTTACATGCAGCTTAGCTCATTAGCTGGGGGGGCAATTGTTGTGAGCTTCTGTTTATAATAGAAAGTTGGCATGACAGCCCCAGACCAGTTACTCACTGAAGCTAAGCAAGGCTGAGTCTGGTCAGTACCTGGATGGGAGACCACATGGCAAAACTCGGTTGCTGCTGGAAGTGGTGTTAGTTAGGCCAGCAGGGGGCGCTCAACCTGCATTCTGTGAGAGTCCTAATGCCCCAGTAAAGTTAAGGGGACACTATACTGTCAGTGGACGCTGTCTTTTGGATGAGAAGTTCAACCGAGGTCCTGACTCTCTGTGGTCATTAAAAAAATCCCATGGCACTTCTTGTAAAGAGTAGGGGTGTAACCCTGGTGTCCTGACCAAATTCCCTCCATTGGCCCTCACCCATCATGGCCTCCCAATCATCCCCATCCACCAAATTGGCTGCATCACTGTTTCTCTACTCCACCTATAGCTGGTGTGTGGTGAGCGCACTGGCACTGTTGTCCTGTGGCTGCTGTCGCATCATCAAATTGAATGCTGCACGCTGGTGATGGTGTGGAGAGACCCCCCCCTCATGATTGTGAAGCGCTTTGGGTGTATGGCCACAATAAATGCGCTGTATGTACACACATTGGTTACTTATGTTGTATACCAAACATAAAAACTACACTCTTGACTGCAATTTTAAAAAAGTAAAACCATAATATGACCCCTTCAACAATAGAAAAAAAAACATCTAAAAAAAACACAAATTAATATATTTATCAAATAAACTGATCATATCTTATTAGAAGGCTTTGATTAAACCTGATTCATGTGGATTTACCTGTTAACAAATTTTGTGATGCACTACAGTTTTGCATGAGCAACAGAAATTTGATTAAAAATCCTGTGTGTTCAGAAGATAACTTTCTAATGGGTTTGGAACAACATGAGAGCGAGTAAATGATCATAGAATTACAATTTTAAAGTGAGAACTCAGCAAATCTTTGGGTGAAATTCAACTGACCTGGATGAATTTTTTTGGTTCAGTACTGAATGGTTGTGATGTTGGTGATAAATAGGTTTAAGAAATGTGTGTTTTCGAATAGTTTGAGGTGTGTGGTGTCTTGCAGATTCCTTTGGTGGATTTTGGTACTTTGAGCAAGCTAACACGCATCTACTTTTTCGGCTCTCTTTACTTGTGCAGGAAGATTGATGGCCCCAGGGCACCTCGTGACGAGAGAAGAAGAGCACAGCACAATGAAGGTGAACAAATGCATTCTATTTACAGCTCAAAACATGTTTCATTTCAATGGAAGCAAGAACATCTGACCCTTGGTAAATGGGAGCTACGTGACCAATGTCATAAATTGAATCAGTGGCATAAAAATACAACATTTTTTTTTTTTATCTAACATAAAATATCATTCGCAACCAATTTTACTGATAGTCATCCTAAATGTGTAGGACTAGATTTCCATCTAATAATAATTAATTGATTGCATTATTTTTGTATTTATATATTTTTGTACATGCATTGATTTAATTATTTACATTTAAAGTCTGGAAACCTGCATTGGGAAGAAAATAGACCATTTTAAGTTCCATGTAACATTTTGAGTACTTGTGTAAAAGTAGATCTGTTGCTAAATGGTTTTCTATTTGTTTTCTGAAGTGGAACGGAGAAGAAGAGACAAAATCAACAACTGGATTGTCACGCTTTCTAAAATTATCCCAGACTGCAACATGGACAATACCAAAACAGGAGCAGTAAGTCACTTTTATAGCACTAAAGCTTTTCTTAATAGACCTGTTGAAAAAATGCTAATGTTTCCGTGCATTTTTTTCTTTCTAGAGTAAAGGAGGCATCCTGTCTAAAGCATGCGACTACATTAGAGAACTCCGACAGACCAACCAGAGGCTGCAGGAGAACTACAAGGAGGTGGAGAGAATACAAGTGGACAATGAGCTACTAAGACAACAGGTGTGTTTGTTGGCAATGCTAAATGTGCAATGGTGTCTCAAAGCCAAAAGGTCTGGTATTAAAAGGATTGTTCACCCAAAAGTAAAAGGAGCTTTTATGTTACTCAACTCAAGGCCATTCAAGGTGTAGGGGATATGAGTCAATGGCTACTGGCACTACAAAACTTAACAGATCAAATGCGTCAAGAAAGGGTGGTATGGTTCGGTGAAGTACGCATTGGTGTAAGAAATACATCTTAAAACACGTGGACATCATGAGGAGCACCGCTTCTACATATGAAATGATGAACTTGTGTTCACAAAAGATGTTATATGTGAACTGCCAATACAATTTCTAAAGCGAGAATATTGTCGATCACATGATTTTGGCGTACACCATTGCTACCAAGTAAGGGTACAGTTTACACTGAAATGCAAGTGACCTGTACTGACCCGAACTGTACCATGTTGTTAAGTGGAAACAAGGCAAATTAATTAAAATCATTAAAACAAAACATAAATTCCAAGATCTAAACTAAAAATTTTGTTTGGTTAAACTCATAAGTCTCGTGAGTCTCTTTTTCCTGGATTATAGGTTATGATTTCATTCAAATCAAATGGTAATCAAATGAAGGCATAAATCTCTGAATAATTGGTAATCTTTTAAAAATTGATCAAACAAATTCAAACCGTTTAAACAGTCATTTATTGGCAAACAAGCCATTAAAATCCAAAGGTTTATGGGTTAAATTAGGGCTGCACAATATATCTCTTCAACATTGATATCGCAATGTGATCATTCGAAATAGTCACATCTCAGGATATATACGATGTTAAGTTTGTATTATAATTAATTATTTGTTTGTGTTTTTGATGCCTGCGATTGTATAATGATTTTTAAAGCATTCAGGTGTAAGAAACTGTACCATTTTTGACCTTAACTACGATTTAATTAAATTACTATTATCATTAAGTTACTGTACTTGAATACTGTTAGACTCAAGGAAACAATAAAACACTTTATTTAATTTGTATCTTTTTCTTGATTGTATCTATAGGTTGTTATGCATAAAAATACTCACAACACGTGCAAAAAGAG
Source organism: Danio aesculapii (assembly GCF_903798145.1). Taxonomy (NCBI): domain Eukaryota; kingdom Metazoa; phylum Chordata; class Actinopteri; order Cypriniformes; family Danionidae; genus Danio; species Danio aesculapii. The sequence continues at coordinate 12,681,305 of NC_079453.1, forward strand.
AAATGCACTGCAAATAGCACAAACCATAACCAAAATGTGTCAGGGGATTCCAAAAAGTTTATATATTGTTTATAAGATTTTATGGAGATGCTAATAGTAAACATTAATTCATCAATCTCTGACTAAACATGTGCATGAAAATACTCACAACACATGCAAACACAGAAATGCACTGCAAATAGCACAGAGAACAACAAAAATGTGTCGGGGGACCCCAAAAATTGTATAGATTGTAGATTGAAGCACTCCCACTGCAGAATTATCACAATCAGTCTAACCTTATAAATTATTTCCAAATAGAGATATTAAGTTATAATTTTATTCATATTGCAATAAATATCGTAAAATAAAAAAAATTGCATTGTTAAATTTTTCCAATATCGTGCAGCCCTAGTTTGACTGTTACTATAATTTTGATTTATTACATATACTTTTTAATCTGGTGCCAGATTAAAAAAATAGAGTTGTCCATATTGCAGTTGCACTTTTATTCAGTTAATTCTCTGACGTTTCATGCTGTACAGTAACTAAAAGTTGCATGACTGGATTGTTTCCACATTTTCAAATCATATCCTGGAGCATGATTTATTTTGTGCAGTAGCAGAAACTGTTGCGTCAGTGTAATTCTGTATTTAAAAGGTTTCATGATTCTTTTTTCCCACAGTACTGCCCCTATTGTGAGCCTAATAATGTGACTTTAGGCCTATTCGGACAGCAATTATTTCTCATAACATGCTGTAACAAAAACTAACTGGGGATGTCTATAGCTCCTCTGGGATTTAAATTCATGCTTTGCTTTCAGTTGAATATAATTCATGGTGGACGTCTGAGTTTAATCCTATGAACCCGGAACTTTGTGTCTCACATGATCGTTCATGTGCTCAGTCAGATGCTAGTATTTATATGTGGGATCCTCAAATACAGCTCGTGATCCACTTTCCTGCAGAGTTTAGCTCTATTCTTGATCAGTGCAGGTGCGATCGCCATTGAAACAGCGCATGGCATTGTATTGGACTGCAAGACAAGTCAAAAAAGGCAGCTTTTGACAGCTAGTCAATAATAAACTAAGTACATAAACATTTTGGTAATGCAGGTATCACTTTTTTTTAAATAAATGAGCATATCTGGTGACTGAAAGGATTAAAAACAACTTTGGATTGATCTCCATTTCCAAACTCAGAGATTGTTATTGGCTATGGCTATTAAATCACCTTGTGACCTCTGGGTTTTAAAAAAAAAAAAAAAAAACAGATGATTCAGTGTTTTAGATTCAACATTCTAGATTCAGACAGCGCTAAAATCACCAATTCAACTAACCCTTGTAAATGGAGAAATCTGGAGAAACAATTGCCACCCGAATGTGAAATTGCTGGTGTTAACTATTAGTGAGATCTGTGTTGTTTTGCTATGGAGCCAGATCCATGTCAAAAAGAGGACATTTTGGAAATAAAATTCATACACTATTCACATTTACAAAATTTAATTTGTTAGTTTAACACGCAATTTGCAAATACACCAATCCAATTAGTATATCCAAAATGCCATACATAAATATGCAAATCTAATTCATAAATTTAATAAACTCAAATACACAAAACACTTTGTAAATTCAAAACGCAATTCATAAATACATAAAACACAATTAGTAAATTCAGAACACAATTTGTAAATACAAAAATCCGATTCGTAAAATCAAAACACGGTTCATAAAAACACAAATCCAGGTTATAAATACCCAAAACACAATTTGTAAGTTTAGAACCCAATTCGAAAATACACATATCCAATTAGTAAATTCAAAACACAGTTCATAAATACACAAAACATAATTTGTAAGTTCAGAACACAATTCAAAAATACACAAATCCAATTCATTAATTCAGGACACAATTCATAAATACACTAAACACAATTTGTAAATACGCAAATCCAAATCATAAATACACAAAACACAATCTGTAAGTTAAGAACACCATTCATAAATACACAAATCTAATTCGTTAATTCAGAACACAATTCATAAATACAAAAAAACTATTTGTAAATTTAAAGCACAATTCGTGAATACAAAAATCCAATTCGTAAATGCACAACACCCAATTCGTGATTTAAAACACCATTCATAAATACACAACACAATTTGTAAATCCAATTCGTTAATTCAGAACACAATTCGAAACTGCACAAATCCAATTATAAATACACAAAACACAATTCATGTTTAAAACACAAAGCCAATTCACAAAATCAAAACAAAATTTATAAATGCACACATCCAATTCATTTGGGGCATAATTATGATTTTTGCTTGTGAAACACAAATTGTGTTGTGAATTTACCAACTGGATTTTGTAAATGTGAATCGTGCTGTGCATCTATGAGTTTTATTTTTGCAAATGTATTATTTTTGAGACTGATCTGACTCCATATTTTGCTGACCAAGTCTGATTGGTAATATATGTGGTCTGTGCTGCAGATTGAAGACCTGAAGAATGACAATGCACTGCTCAGAGCCCAACTACAACAGCACGGCCTGGAAATCAGTGAAACGGCATCACAGTGACACACACGCGCACACACACACACAAACCTTCTCACAAATAAACAGTCTCAAGCGGAGAACAATAACCCCTCAATGACTCACTCGCTCACGCCTCATCACAGACTCGTTCTGCAGCTCAAGTAGGGTATGAATGCTTGTTTGAAACCGACACACACACACTTCTGACGAGAGACTCTATGACCGTAGTGAAAATAATATCTGCTGTACAAGCACACTTTGTTTTTTCTTTACTCCCCGCAAGAACTCTTCAACTTGATCTTGGCCGACATGGAAAAAAGCCTCCTCTTCCAGACGTTTCCCGCTAGCCACAGGTCTTTGTCTTTTAGTTCAAATCTTGGAATTGTGAACCAGTTTTAATGCCTGCTCATACCTTATGGTCATCTTTTGTTCTGTTTATTTTATGCTACATCATGCAAATGTTACTACTGTCTCTGACATGACAGAAGGTCTTTTTTCCGAAGGGTTCGTCTGTGTTGTATTTATTAGCTCTGAAGAAATTGTGCAGCAGGTATTCAAATCTTTCAATTAGATTTCTTTTTTTGTCTCACAGTCTTTCCTTTTATATTCATCAGGCTGCTGAGAGACTTGTCATCCTGGCACATCAAGGCTGATTTACATGGTGAATTTGTGTAGAATGTGAATGAAATCCCATTTAGGACGTTTTCATTTGCACACTATGAGCCCTAAAATTGCATTACAGATCCATTTGAGTTTTCAGAGTCCACCATATTTAATGCACTGTGATATTTAGTGAAGGATGAACGAGTAGCTCAGGGTTTTTGAGGTGCAGGAAAATAGCTGAGGCTCTGGAACTCCCCGCTAACCTTGTAACCCTGCACTTTTGTTTTTGCCTTTTGGCGTAACATACTAAATTCTAAACATGTACTGTATATCTCATGTATTTCAAAACGTTGTTCGCACATCATGGATAAATTCAGAGAGACATACTTTTTAAAGTCCTAATTCCCAGGCTCATTTATCTACAGCAAATAAAATGGAAGATGCACAATAGAAATGGATAGAATTGCCACTACTTGTAGATTTTGTTGTAGCTAATGTTATTTTTATTCCGTCTCTGTTTTGAACATTTGAGGTAGAAAAGAAAACCACTATATTATGGGAATAGGAGTATTGGCAGTGGGAGTTATTGCGAATGAGCTATGCATAAGTAAACCAAACAAAGTTTAAAAGCGAACCGATTTATTTTCTTATACCTTCTTGATTAGTTTTAGTCTTTACCTCCTAGGTTTCTTTAAAGGGTTAGTTGACATCAAAATAAAAAAAAATACATCACCGTATGTTGTTCCAAACCATTAAGACCTCTGTTTAGATCAACAGTGAATCAAATTAATATAAATTCCCTAAAACTGATGCTTTAAGATG